>NC_056733.1:1128015923-1128053423 GCF_019279795.1 Protopterus annectens
CCAACATGTTAAAAAGAGGTTTATACTTAGTTCTATAAGGTTGTTGACAATGTTGTACTGGGGTATTGTATCAAATGCCTTAGCCAGATCTAGGTACGCAGTACGCACAGTCTTCCCCTCATCCATTGCCTTCATGAATTTTTCAAAAATGTCTACCAGATTCAGTAAGCATGACCTTCTTTTGACAAAGCCAAACTGGGATGGATCCAGTGTCTGGAGGTCTTCTATGACCTTGTGGATAATTTCCATGATAATTCTCTCCATGACTTTTCAAATAAGACTAGTCAGACTAATGGATCTATACTTACCTCATCTTTTGAAAGTCCTCCTTTATGAAGTGGGATGGTCTTTGCAGTCTTCTATTCATGTGGCACAAAGCTTGTTTTAAGACTATAGTTAAATAATGACTCCAGGTATCCTGATAAGTTGTATTTTAGACTATTCAGGAAGCATCCTTGGATGTTATCAGAGCCCATTGGGGCCATGTTATTGGCTTTAGTGAATGCAGACAGTATATGTTCCTTTGTTATAGTTGGAGAGGTGGTGGTGGGGCTGAGGATGAGGGGAGGTAAAACTGGAAGTGAATTTGCCTGCTAACAGGTTTGGTATATCACCAAGCTTGGTGAATGTATTATCATTAACCACTACATCAGCAGATTGCTATGTCCTTATCTTCAGGTTTCTGACATAGCTGTAGAAGGCCTTATTGTTATCTTTCACCTGGAAGGATACCATAACCTCAACGTTGACTTTGTTTCAGCTAATTAGCCCTCTAGTTGTCTATTTGCTTTGATGATAGACTTTTTACCTTTATGGAATTAGAAGAACAAACACATGGAGAAAAGCGGAAGAGCAACAAAACCACAGTAAAACTAAAAGTATGCTCAACAATGCCCAAAGAGGCAATGAAACAACCAACTAGTGAATAGTTAAGCACTTTTGTTCTTTAGTTTAGAAAATAACTTCATCAGAACAAAATAGTCAACCATGTAACTTCCTTATATAAATTCAGTATTAAGTAATGTGAATCCCAGCTGACAAATAGAACCAATTAACAAATTAAATTAATTTCTGCCTATGATAATGTTAATTTATATTAAACAATCATGTGTTACATATTAAAAAGTAAGTACCTCTTACATAAATGTTTTACCTTTTTAGCAAACATTTAATATTAATAAAACCATTCAGTCCTGGTGGTTTGTCAACTGCTAAGGCAATTTGCCACGTGAGTTTTTCACATTCAAGAATGTTATTAAACTGGTCAATGAAAGCTGAATGACCAACTGCATCAAGAACAAAAAAATATACATTTCTTAAAGTCTGGACAGAAAGATGCATACTTATCTAAAGCATTAGTATAATATTTATTTTTATTAGCTGCAATATGCTCATACATTTTCTGTGAGAGCATTCTAATGGTTTTACCCACATAGAAGCTGTCACAGGTGCAGCATGTTGATAAATAAACAATGTATACAGATTTATAATTAAAATGACTTACTGAATTAATGGTCTTATTAAGATGCTTCAAGAAGACACTATTCACTGAATTAAGGTACCTGCAATATTTATAATTAAAACATGGATAAGTACCAAAAAGACTCAATAAAAGCTGATCAGAAGAAACTTGCTACCTCTCTAAAATTGTATTTAAATTCTTATCTCTTTTGTAAACGAATTTGGGACTATGCCTAACAATTTTAGCCAAATCATTATTACCTAAAATAATTTTCCAATTAGTTATTAAAATATATCTTATTTCATTAGAATCTATAGTGATTGGCATGGGAAAGACTGGACATCTACAGTCACTTTCATCACAATCAGAATTTGTGATAATTTATCTTTTTTTAATAAAACCACTGAGAAGAATAACAGAAAATGTTGAAACTGTATTGTTCATAGGTTCATAGGTTCATACTAGGCTATCTGCCCTGAGGCAATTATAAGCCTAGCCTGATTCTGTATGGCTTACGCCACCCCTTGATTTGAGTATACTGTGCCCTTTTTAAGGTTTAGTTTACTGTGCCTCTGTCTAATAGTGACATGGGAGTAATCCCTGGGACAAACCTATGATCCCCCATCCACCTATCGAGATTCTTCTTGAAGAGATTCAGTGAGGTGCTCTGCCTCACATGAACTTGAATTCTATTCCAGAGCGAAGGGAGCCTCTGGGTTATGAACCTGTCCCTCCAGCAAGTTCTATTTATTTCTGTGCTGAGGTTCAAGTCCCTCTAAGGGATTTAGATTTACTGAGGTGGAGCATGTCCATTAATTCTGGATTTGACATAGCTTTGTATGTCAGGCATAAATCGCCTCAAGTAGGCGGTATGCAACTGAGTAGAGCTGGAGTTTCTTAACCGAGCAGCATATGGCATCTGTTTGAGACCCTTGATCCTCTTGGTGAGATACTTTTGGGGTCTTTCTAATTGCTGCAGATGTCGGGTAAGGTACATCCCAAAAGGGGCATTGTATTCTATGATGGGCCTGATGAGGGATGAATAAAGGCACGATTACCTCTCTTGATCTAGATGTGAAACCCTTTGTGATGAGGTGGGCTATGTAGAAGGTCTTCCTAACCACTTTGGCAATGTGGTTTTCAAAGGAGAGATTGCTATCAACTTGGGTCCCCAGGTCCCTAATAACTTTCTCTGTACTTAATGGGTTTCCGCCTATGTGGTAATTTGTGGGCACATTGTTTTTGCCAAAGGGTATGACTATACATTTTTTGGCATTTAGCTTTAAACCATGGCGCTGGCACCAGTTATCTGTCTCTGTGAGACCTTTTTGAAGGATGTTTGTGTCAGTTGGAGAGTTGATTATGGCACCCAGTTTGCAGTCGTCTGCAAACTTGGTGAGCCATAGTCCTCCCACGTTTGCCTGTACCTCAGAAAAGTATATACTGAACAAGAGTGGTCCCAGGACAGAACCCTGTGGGATGCCACTTGTAACTGGTTTCGAGTCTGACATGGCTCCAGCAACTCTCACTCTGTGGGTTCTGTCTTTGAGCCAGTTTGTGACCCATCTTGTGACATAGGGGTTTATATTTAAGCTGGATAGCTTATCTATGATGCCCGAGTGGGGTATTGTGTCAAATGCCTTTGCAAGGTCCAGATAGGCTGTGCAGACTACCTTCCCTTCATCTATGGCTTTGGTGACTGTTTCGAAGAAGTCAACCAGGTTCAAAATTAATTTGTCAAGCCAGTTCTTATTATATCTTATTATATCCCTTATTAGCAAACATCTGGATGAGAAACTCAATTTCTTCACAAAACCTCAAGTCATTACTAATTCATCTACTCAGTCTAATTAGTTGTCCTCTAAAATATTCTGGCTACTTAAATGCAAATAATTGCTGACAAATGTCATTTTTCTATGTATGTCACTTTTAAAGCAATATCTATCGGTCTCAAATCTTATATTCACATCTAAAAATTAACACTGTTACCTCTATCATGTGAAAGTAAGAAACTCAATGCTTTAATTAATTTGTTCAAAACATGAATTAAAAATGAATTAAAATATCCAGTGGTGTCAGATCAAACAACAACAACAAAAAATCATCAATGCAGCTCTTATAAAACATTACAATTTTAAATAAATCCAAGTTAATAAGTACAGTATTCTCCCACCAATATAAAATTAAATTAGCAAATGCTGGGGTCATTGTTGTACCCATAGCTACACCAGATGTTTGTTGGTGTATATTATTATCAAATAAGAAAAAAATATTGGATAACACCATGTCTAGGAATATGACATTAATTCTATTACTAAAATTTGTGAAATGGCCTAGACAATTTCTTACATACTCAACAGCAATGTTTTGAATAATAGAAGTATATAATGAATCTACATCTATAGTGACCAGAAATGTGACCTATCCATCACAAGCAAGCAGTTCCCGCTGTGCCATCTTGCAGCGGTAGAAACTCATCACTGATGAAATTATTGTGATGCAGCACAAGAGGTGTTGAAACAGGTGCAGAGACCTCTTTCCTTTTGCTATTAATGGGCTAAGTATTGTTAGTAGAATAAGACATAGCATCCTTTCAAGATTTTTGCATTTTTTTAGAAATAATCACAGCTATATGTCTCTGTGTTTTAGCTACAAGCTACAACACCATCATATAATGACCTTAATTGGTTAAACATCTGGTTGCTTCGAATGTGTAGATCTAATTCCTTAACTTGCAAAACTTCCACCTTCTGTTGGTTGTGGCTGACCAGTAATTTAAGCTCTTGTACATTAGTATTATTATATCTAATCAAATTATTGCACATTTGATCATTTAAAGATATACCACAAATTGGAATAAAGTTAAGACCCAACGAAATCTGCTGTATGTCAGTGGAATACTGTAAATAAAAATTATCATATTCCAAAGACTTGTGTTTTAATATTTTGTTTTCAAGTTCAACAAAGACTTACAGTTAGAAATAGATGTGGTTATTTGTCCTTTGCTGCTATTGTTGTTGAGAAGCCAAGCAGTACAAAATGGAGTTTGCACAGGTGACAGAGAAAAATCGGTGTTGTGAGCTGGAATACGATTGGCTGTTAATGATACATCCTCATGTACTTCATCTCTGGTACTCTTACGGACGTTGGCATGTTGACAATTAAATGTTGGCCAAGCTTTTTCCACTTTACTGAGGACAGCTTGAGCTTGTCTAATGACCTCAGAAAGAGTCTGAGTGAGAGAAAACAACTCATCCAGAGCAGCGTGTACAGACAATTCCAAATTCCATCATGAACTCTCAAATTCTTATAACACCTGGAGTGTGAAACTCGGTAAAACTACTGGATAAATGTTCATCAGTCATACTGAACACCACTGTTAACATGTGGAGAGAAGCAGAAGAGCAAAAAAAAAAAACACTAAAACTAAAAGTATGTTCAAAAATGTCCAAAGAGGCAACAAAACAATCAATTAGTGAATAGTTAAGTGCTTTTGTTCTTTATTTCAGACAAGAACTTCATCAGAACAAAATAGTTATGTATGTAACTTCCTTATGTAAATTCAATATAAGTAACATTAACTCCAGCTGACCCAAGGAAATCAATGAACGAATCAAATCAATTTCAGCCTATGGCAACATTAATTTAAATAAAACAACCACTTGTCACATATTGGCAACATTAATTTAAATAAAACAACCATTTGTCATATAATAAAAAGTAAGTACCTCATACATAAATTAAAATGCTTTACTTTTTAAGCCAAAAATGAAAAAAGGCAATCCACTGTGAAGAGGTCTGTGGAAATAATAATGTTCAACAGCACAGAAAAAATAAAATCCACAAAGACCAAAAGCAGCAGTTTAATAAAAGGTTAGCGTTTTCATGCCCAAAATGAGCACTTCTTCAGATCAATATAAAAATTTTAAAACACATACTGAATAAATACTCTAATGCAAAACACATGATCAAATGATGTCAGCAATTACTTAAACAAATTATGAGCTATTAAAATGGGGGCTTTAAAGGTACAAAACCATTTAGCCCTGGATGTACATCTGCCTGCAGTCTTGCTATCCATTTGGTCTCCCTCTGTTCTACTATATTATTAACATCTCCCTTCCGTGCTTTGTTCCACTACTTCCAATGCCATAAACTTAAATTCATGTGTGTCACCTTGCTCAGATACATGCTTAGCTAGTGCATTCCTAAAATCTTTATTCCTAATAGCAAGTAGATGTTCCGTCACCCTTTCTTTCAGCATCCTCACTGTCTTTCCTATATAGAAGCATGAACATGCTTGACAACAGGATAAATATATCACATTAACACTGGAACAAGTATCCCTTGTCCTGAGTCTATACTGTATTCTAGTAATGGGGTGTGTAAATATATCATTCTTATCTATATATCGACAATGATTACAACTCCCACATGGTTCAGTGCTACCTGGTATCTGTTGGGTCCCATTCATTCCATGATCATAACATAAAAGTAATTTCAAAGAACTCTTGTTCTTAAACACAAAGCACAGGTGTGGACCTACTACACTACTTATCTTATCATCTGTTTGTAAAATTACCCAATTCTTCTTTACTATATCACAGAAGACATCTGCATCATTTGTATAGTGCATCAAAAACCTCACTCCCTCAGGCTGGCTACTTCTAGCTGACTGTGTCCAATTCTGTACTATCTGTCCTTCAGAGAAATAGGGTCTGGCAGAGGTATTTCTCAAACTTCGGACTTCCCTAGCCATATTCATAATTTTGTCCTCTCTATAATCTCTGTCTCTAAACTCTTGTGTCAAAGTGGTCAAACTAGATTCAAATCCACTTTGTGAACTATTTAATCATAAGACCCTCATCCCTTGACCTTTAACACATTCTTAAAGACCCTAGTTGGATGCATGCTATCCCTTTTCAATGTGGTATTTACCCGGCACATCTTCCTATATAATTTAGTGACCAATTTATTCTCTTGCTTAAAGACTTCCGCATCAAAAAAGTCCATACTGATACTTGAATATCTATAAGTAAACTTAAGAAAATAAGTTGTTGCATGAAGATATTCAACAAATTCAGGAATCAAAACCTCTGGCCCTTGCCATAAGAGAAAAAGGTCACCCACAAACCTCTTGAAAAATATAATATATTTTGAAAATCTGGTGTTATTCAAAACATTCACTCGCTCCCACTGTGACATAACCAAATTTGCATAACTATTGGCACAGGGCATGCCCATCACCACACCCTGCATCTGCCAATAGTATGTCCCATCAAAAAGAAACAGATTGTGTTCAAGAATAAGACTGATCAATGAACAAATTAGTGTAATCTTAGCTTTACCAAAATTACTAACGTCCTTAAAACACCTACTCAAAAGGGTGAGAACCTATTCATTTGGTATACAGGTAAAAAGTGATTGTACATCCAAGGTTAAAAAGAACAAATTATCTACTGCACAACCGCTATCTACACAGGCAAAGAGCTCTTGTAGAAACTGTTTTGTGTCATGTAAAATGGTGTTCGAAGTGTTCACTAGTACTCTTAACTCTTTTTCTACATAAATGGACATGGATTCTGTCACCCATCCTCTACCTGATACGATAGGCCAAATCGGAGGTCTACTCATGTCCTTATGTAGAATAGGTAGCCCATTCAATGTGGGTATCACAGGCAGTAACACTTTAAAATAATTAAACAGATCTGTTGTAATCACACTAGCTGCTAAATATCCTCTTAAAACTCTATGTAACTCACATACAATCTCATGAACTTCTTGTGACCCTATAACTGCATACACATTGTGGTCACTCAGCATATCTCTCATCTGTGTAGCATAAAAATCTTTGTTTAAAATAACCAGAGACCCTCCTTCATCAGCTGGTTGAAATACAGCAGTCTCATGCATTTGTAGATCTAACAAAGCTTGCCATTCATTCTTGCCTAGATTACAAAACCTTCTATGTGACTGTCCTTTCAAAAATATTCCCTAACATCTTTCTCACACATTTGACTAAATGTATCTAATACAGGATCCAAAACAGGAGTAAAAATGCTTGCATTTTTATATACAGTACAACTGTT
Source organism: Protopterus annectens (assembly GCF_019279795.1). Lineage (NCBI taxonomy): Eukaryota > Metazoa > Chordata > Ceratodontiformes > Protopteridae > Protopterus > Protopterus annectens. Next base: position 1,128,023,475 of record NC_056733.1, read on the forward strand.
ACTAACATTGAATATTGATTTTAACATAACACTCCTTGTGAACAGTTTTATATCAATAATAATGTCCATTAACAACATTTGGGACGCAGGTAAAAAGGACAAACCTTTCCTTAAAAATCTCAACTCAAACTCAGACAAAACTCTCGAAGACAAATTATATACTAATTGTCCTGATGTGTGCCACATCTTCTTCAATGTTCATTGCTGATTCACTTCTGTTTGTTGCAAAGGATGCTTCCTCCCTCAACTCTGCAAACTTTTCTGGCTTGGGGAATTCATATTCCTGATAGGCAACAGCAGCAACGGTAAATCTGAAATCAAACCTATTTGGACTGAAGTCTTCAGTTTAACTGCTGGTTGCTGAATCTCCATTGTAGATGATGGTTTCATTCTGGATGCAGTGGAAGTTTCCTGCATCACAGCCAGCCCTGTAGAACCAATAGAAGGAGAGATAGATGGATTGACAGTGGTTTTAGCCAATTGCGGCTCTCCTGCAGGCTGCACTACCTCAGGCTCTCTATTTGAATCTCCTGCTAATGAAAGCAACTTAGCAGATGAACGTGGCCATGAAAACACATTTCCATTCACAAAATCACGCAAGTCCCTCTCAGGTTTGAGTCTCTTAATTGCTAACAAGCAATTTTGGAAGGAGATCACCTTCTCTGTTAACTCCTCCATACTCCGTATACACAGCCCTTTAGGAACCGCAGCTTTAAGCCTCTGTTGTTTCTGATTAATGTCTTTTATTAAAGCTTGTTCCATTGGAAAGAAATATTTAATAAGCAACTTAATGTGAGTGAAACTTAAGTCCAGATTTAACTGTTGCCACTCTTTCAGCAAGTCTAAATAAGTGTTACCATAGGTCGGCATCCTCAGAATATGTAGACCCCTAAGGACAACTTTATAATGAAGGCAAGCTTCAGAATGTAGTCGCGGGCACTGATAACATTTTAACTTACACAAATCATCTTCTAAAGCCTTAAGCTCAGTGTGAAACAATTCATTGTCAAAATTCAGACTTTCTTTCTCAGTCACTGTTGCACCCACTTTTTTAACATTTAATATTAATAGTATATAGACTATCTTTGTATAAAATAGTTTATAGTTCTTAACCAGAACTTGCCCCACCCTTTTTTTGAATCTACTACCAGTCATTTCTACTTCATATTCTACTTTCGTTGCTCTACCTATTCCCCCACTGCAGCACACAACTATGCTTTTATTGCTTTTCTGCCTCACCCACCTAGACCCCTTGCTGCTCCTGCTAGCCCTGATTAATCATAATTGTTTTAGGCTGCACCCCCACCTTTGACTTTTGAAATTAAGCCCCTTCTGTTCAAATAATATTAGTCCTACTCTTAAGTGCAATAAAACCTCTCTGGTTCTGTAACACTTTTCCCTTTTTTTACATATACTTCTTCCCCTACCTGAACTTCTCATTTATTGTCTTCCTACTCTCTACACTATTAATTTCAATTCTGCTTCCCACAATAAAATCTACCATCCCACCTTAATTGCGCTACTTTCCAAACCAAATCACTTTCTCACGTTCTACCCTCTTAGAAAATAATACACCTTCTCCTAACTACAGCTCTACTTCTTTTCCTTTCTATCTCTACCTCCTACCATCACAGCCTAACATACATAAACCCTGTCCCCACAATTAGCTACAAACTTACTCACTTCTCACCTACTCATACATGCCATATTGCCCCAGCTCTATTCTTTTACAGTGTCACCTTCTTTCATAAAATAAAGATATTCCCTCTGCCCTCGCTAGCTCTAAAAATTAAGCTAAAAAAAGTCTTGATTATAATAAACTATTCACGTTCAGTACTCCATATACAAAGCTTGCTACCCCCTGGAGATATACACCATGATCCTGGACCTACCTCCAGCTCCTCTCTCCCTACCAATCCCATACCACCTACCAACACCCCCCTCGGTCTTCTCCTCTCAGCCTTACACCTCCATATCTACTAGACACTTAACTATACTCTTTCTCAACATTCAAAGTATTCTAAACAAAGTCATTGAACTTCACTCCTGGATATCTTACCACACCCCTGATATCCACGGGTCTATATTATGTTATCGAATGTTGAAAACATTGAAAACATAAATATTGACATCAAAACCTCGAACAACAAAAACATTGAAAGCTAAAAAGTTGAATAGAATAATACCAAACAGTCATTGTCAGCCAGCATTGCATTCAGCATACTACACAGCAACAGAAAGTAAATAAACAACCCTACAGACCACCTTAACTCTACCCACTAATCAATACAGAAAACACCATTCCTAATTTAATCTACTAAATAAATCAATGTAAAATAACACAACATAACATACTAAATTGCAACACTACATTAATCTAACACTTTATTATAATTAATGGGTGCATCAATACAACAAATACCTATAAATACCTAATGATGTAACCATCAAACTTGCTATTGTGGGGGGCTGCACCCCCCACACCCCCCCTAAATATATATACCAACTCTGAGATCTCACTACAGTGAAGAAAGGGCAAGTCCAGCATTTTCTGTAAACTTTTTTTGGTACACGTTTACTTTAATACATACATGTACACCACTGTTATCCTTTTTATATTTACTGAATGTCATTCGCACACGTCATAGTGACATGCTAGTCACTAAATTCACTGCGTCCAGCTAATACTTTTTGACAATCCGATTTTCACTATTTACAGCTTTCAAAATTGCCAGCTTTCAACATATAGTGGTGGATATTTACATTGTCAATCTTTTTACAGTTCGGCAATGTAATATAAACCCGATATCCTCACCTTCTCTGAAACCTGGCTAAAACCCCATATATTTAACAGAGAAATCCTACCCCCTGGCTACAATATCATTCACCAGAACAGACTCATTAAAAAGGAGGAGGTATAACTGTTCTGTACTCAGATCAACTCACCATCTTCCCTCTATCTGTCTCTCCTCCAAATTTCCACCCAGCAGAAGTCATCATAGTAAACTGAAAACTGAACAATCACAAAATATCCTCAGGGAAAAGCATCCCTATCCTTGAACACTCTGTCGTGGATCTCACAAATGGTCTCTTACAAAACATCAACATGAATTGGAATACTCTATCCTCTGTCTCTCCAAATGACAGCATTAATGTTTATTAGGTGGCAGTACACTAAACACCGAAAGCATGATGAGAGACTTAGGGACACAGGTGGACAGTGGTCTCACCTTCAATAACCACATTGCCACAACATTTAGGGAATCCTTCTATGTGGCACATCTCATCACTAAGGGCTTTTCATCTAGAAAAAAGGAGGTCATTGTCCCACTGTACTCATCCCTCATTAGACCCATTATAGAGTACAACGCCCTATTTGGTATGTACATCACAAGACATCTGCAACAGCTGGAAAGGCCACAGAAATACCTCATTAAAAGAATCACAGGCCTAAAGCAGATGCCTTATACTGACCATCTAAAAAAACTCCAGCTATACTCTGTGGCATATCATCTACTCAGAGGCGATCTCTGCTTAACATACAAGGCCATGTCAAACCCTGAGCTGTTGGACATGCTCCACTTAAAGAAATCCCAATCCCTCAGAGCAACACGCTCCAGGGATCTAAACCTTGTCATCATAATGAACAAAACATGCTGGAGGGATAGGTTCCTGACCCAGAGACTCCACATATTCGGAAAATACTACCTATGCATGTCAAGCTGTGCGTCTCCTTGGCCCTCTTCAAAAGGAACCTTGATGATTGGATGGAGATAGGAAATTCACCCTGGGGATCATGTCAGTCGCCCTGCTAGACAGGGGTCCAGGGAAGTAAATATTGTGGTAAGAAATATCCAGGGAATTGTTAAGGCTAGACTTGTATAAGCCCTAGGGCCGATAGCCTAGTACCAACCTATGAACCTATGGCTTCTCCCAGCTTATTACTACTCCCATTCACCTTAACAAATGTTTTAATACTGGCACTGAAATAGACTGGATCCTTACCTCCAGCCCCCACCTACACCACAACCCTACACACATCCCGATTCCCTAAGTGACCAGATCCCTTCCTTTATCCATAGACACCCACCCAATTGCTCAAATCACAACAATACAAAGACTGTCGCAAACTTTTGAATTTCAGCCCTGACACCTTTATTTATATGCTTTCCTCTATTGACTGGTCCTTCCTTCATGATCTCTCCCTAGAAGAAACTATTCTAAAATTCAGTAGCATTTTTCTCAACACCCTGAGCTCCCTGGCCCTCACTGGGAAATTTAGAATTAAATCCAAGTTTGCTCTCTGGATAACTCAAGACACTCACTCCCTCATTCACTAATGGGATAATGCCTGGATAAACTTGCAAAAAAACAAAAATACCGCCAACGTTCTGTCCTATAAAAAAACTACATAACCTAACTAAAGCACAAGTCAACCAAGACAAAAAAGCTTTTATCTCAAGCTACAAGAAAACCTCCACTCTAACCCCAAAAAATTCTGGAATACTGTCAACAACCTGTTACACCCAGGTAAGCCCTATATACCAAATCCGTCCCCTAATAGCACTGCCTTAGACACTGCTGCACTCTTAAACTCCTTTATTGACTCTATTCAAAAATTAACTAAATAAAGACACAAGTATCTATCCCTCTATTTCCCCCACTTCCTTCCACACACCATCCTTCTCCCTTAAGACTACCTCCACTGCTTATATCAGATCACTTCTCAGCAAACTCAAAACTTGCTCCCCTTTCTCTGATAAATTAACACATTTTTCCTTAAACTAGCAGCAAAAGCTATCACATATCCCATCCCCATCCTAATAAATAGATTAACTCAGGAGAACATACTTCCTGATATCTGGAAGAAATTCTGTTATTCTCCTCCACAAAGGAGGAAACTCCACTGACACCTCTAATTTCAGACCTATTGCTATTCTATCTCCCCTATCAAAGATTCTTGAAAAATGCAAACATAAACAGCTCCTTGCACATCTACTACAAGAAAATCTCCTCAACCCTACACAACACTGCTTTCGCCCCAACCACAGCACATCTACAGCACTGATATGTGCCCAGTCATTTCCCAGGTCGCCCTTACCAGAAGCGCCACTTTATTGAACCCTCTAAGTGAGCTGAAAGCTGTGAGCACAGTAACCTAACTGAAAAGGTTGTGCCCAGTCATTTCCCAGGTCGCCCTTACCAGAAGCGCCACTTTATTGAACCCTCTAAGTGAGCTGAAAGCTGTGAGCACAGTAACCTAACTGAAAAGGTCATTATCCAGTCCTACCATCACAAACCAAGTTCAATGTAAATAACCCCTCTAAAACTCCTAACCGAGCCCTGTAACACAGCAGTACATCCCATTAATGGTGTAAAATTGGGCACAAGCTAAAAAATAATAAAAGTACAACCAACTATATTTTAGCATTGGGCATAAGCAAAGGATTAAAGGATTAAAGTAAAAATTACTACTCTCTCCATTACCTGGTCAGTGTGGGGTCGGACTAACCCCGCTGCGCTCGGGCTCACTCCGCGCTCCTCCCTGCCCCCATATCCCACCCGCCCCCAGTGGTCCTACTTTTATACCTAACTAACCACACCCACTACTATCCATACTCTCACACAATCACGCGTGACTTTATCTTACATTCACCCACCTCCCTATACTTGAACCACTCCCACCTCACTTGATATCTGCCTAAGCATAGATAACAATGTTAAATAACATACAGCCCCACCTCTCTCTGGCTCTCAAGCCAATAATAAAGACTCTGCCCCTTACTTTATTAGTCCTTACATCACTACATGCCCTAACTACTTATGAGTACACTATCTACTACGGATATCACTATCCCAAATATCATACCTGTAGTCTATCATCCTTACCTTACACTACGTATCCTAATCACTATCCCACCAATACGGTACAATACATCAGATACCCCCTCCCCTATAAACCAAGAATTAACTCTCCTAAATCCAAATATACAGACATTTTACTACTCAACCTCCTGAAACTCATAGAACATCTAAGAAAAAACATGTCCAAGGATGGTGACATCCACCCCAATCCTGGCCCTATCACAAACACTTACTTACATAACCTATCTCTTCCCCCAGCCTCTCCTAAATCCCTCCTTATCTGTCATCTTAATATAAGAAGTCTAAACAACAAAATACACAATCTGCACGCCCTGTTAGAGATACATCACCCCGACATTATGTGCCTGTCAGAAACCTGGTTAAAACCAGCCACAAAAGATACTGAAATCACCCCACAAGGCTATAACATATATAGAAAGGACCGCCCAGTAAAAAAAGGAGGTGGTCTCGCCGTCCTCTATAAATGCTCACTAAATATCACCTTGAACCCTTCTCAACCCCCCCAAATCTCCAATGCAGAACTAATCTCCCTGAAGATCCAAATAAATAAGGAAAAAAGTATTAATCTACTTGTGATCTACATTCCCCCCGGAAGCAACACTGACACACTTGAGCATATCTTAAATTGGCTCGCTACCAATTGTCCCCAGGAAACTATTATCCTGGGTGATATGAATATAGACTGGAACCAATGCTCCTCTGAGACCAACCCCACCCTCATAAATCTCCATGGCTTCTCACAAATCATAACCTCCCCCACCAGAATTGGTAACTCCAACCAAAAAGAAAGTCTTCTTGACTGGATACTCACTAACAGTCCATCCCACGCCTATAAATCTGGGACTCTCCCTAACAAAATCAGTGACCATCTCATAACCTACATAGAGAAAAACAAGGTAGGGAGATGTAAACTACCAGTCTACAAATCTATCAGGAACACTAAACAATTTGACCTTGCCAAATTCCAACTTGAGCTACAGTCCTGTAACTGGTCTAATCTTAAATCCCTCCCTCTTGAGGAAGCCGTTATAACCTTTAATTCCACCTTTATAAAAATACTCAATTCACACGCCACCATACGTTCAGCCAAGGTTAAAAACCTGACTGCTCCATGGCTAACAAAAGACTCTAAGTATAAAATCAAACTTAGAAACAAAGCCTGGGACAAATGGCGTGCCTCCAAAACCCCCCTAGACCGATCTCATTTCCAACAACTTAGAAATGAGACAAAAAAATCCATTTTACTAGACAAAAAGAACTACTACCTCCAACTCCAAAATAAACATCAACTTAATCCCCAAAAGTTCTGGGCAGGTATTAACAACCTTCTCCATCCAGGCAAGACCTCTACCCCAACTCCGGCCGACCTAAATGATAAAAGTCCTGAAGAAGTGGCCAATGCATTTAACTCTTTCTTTATTAATGTTATCAAATCCTTAGTGGTACAACAAACTCTGACCAACCCCACTATCACGTGTCCGACTCTAAAGTCAGAACCCTCCTTCCACCTACAACCTCTTTCCACTTCCTTCATTAGATCCCTTCTGCAGAAACTAAAGCCTACTACCATTGCTGCTGACCTTCTTCCAGCTGATTACCTACAAAAAGCTGCAGAGGTCATAGCTTACCCCATCTCCATCCTAATTAACCGCACCATAACGGAATCTACTATCCCTTCAATCTGGAAAATCTCCCATATCATCCCTCTCCATAAAGGCGGGACATCTACTGACCTATCCAACTACAGGCCAATAGCCATATTGTCACCACTTGCCAAAATTATGGAAAAATGCATACACAATCAACTAGTACCCTATCTAATCCAGAACAAGCTCCTGACTACCTCACAGCATGGCTTTAGACCCAAACACAGCACTACCACTGCCCTCCTGTCCTTCACTGACACAATAAACCACAACAAAAACAACAAAAACATGTCATCCGCTCTCTTTCTTGACCTATCAAAGGCCTTTGATATGGTCAACCACCAACTACTGCACAACATTCTAAAAACATTTGAACTAGACAACACAACTCTCAAGTGGTTCCATGCCTATCTCTCAGACAGAAATCAAGCCGTACTATGGCAAAACAAACTCTCACCCCTATTACCTAACACCATAGGGGTTCCCCAAGGCTCCATCCTGGGACCCCTACTCTTTTCTATGTTTATAAACGACCTCCACACAGTCATCCCTGAGTCCTCCTGTATACAATACGTGGACGACTCAACACTCATAAACACGGACAGGTCACCAACTAAGCTACTAGCCAAAACCCAAGACTGTCTCACTGCAGTTGAAGACTGGTTGCTAGGTCGCCATTTGATCTTCAACCCAAAAAAAAACAAACTATTACTCTTCCAGCCTACCCATAAACCTACCTCCATTCCCTTTTCTGTTCAATCCAAAAATGGGACTACTATATCCCCAGACTCAAATTCCAAATTACTAGGTGTTACCATAGACAACAAACTCAGATTCGACCTACACATTAACCAAACTATTAAAACAGTTAACAAAAAACTGGGGTCTCTTTATAGAATAAGATCCTTCCTTACTCCCAAAGCAAGAGAAGCCACAGCCCGCTCTCATCTCCTCTCCTCACTCCTTTATGCCTCACCCATACTTACCAACCTGTACAAATCTGACCTAAATAAGCTCTCTGGCTGCTACAATCATATTGCTAGATTTGTTACTGGCATGCCTTACAAAACCCATCACTGTATCAACCTGCACAACCTAGGCTGGGTGGAACTACCTAACCTACTTCAACAAACCCAGCTAACTATAGCTTACAAGATCCTCCATCATCCAGATTCCATCCCTGCACTGCGTAATTTAATCACCCCATATCTAAACCTAACTAGTCTGCGTTCAGCAAACAGGCTACTTGCTCAAACAGTCAAATCCTGTAACTCTGGAGGTGACTCGCTGTTTGCAAATTCCATTGGTAAAATATGGAATTCCCTTCCACCTCAACTCACCACCATCACCTCTTTATCCAAATTCAAGAAAAATCTAACCCTTCACTTTAAAAATCAGTGGCTCTGTCAATGTTCCAAGCCAGACTAAACCCACCACCCTCCGGAACCCCACTTCTCCTCATGTTTTCCTCTAGGCTCTTCCTCTATCTAGCATTTACTCTGACATTTTCTCCTTTTAAACCTTATATGTTCTTCAATTACATAATCCTACTGTACCTACATATTAGTCCTATATGTTTATCATTTACATAATATTATCGTACCTATGTATTAGTCTTAGTAAAGAGCAGTAGTTTCTCTGTTCACTTATCTCTTTGTACCTATGTATTAATTATCAAAACATGTAATATATTCTCTGTTTATAAGTACGTAAACTAATGTCGATGTGGAGCTTTTCTCCCTGGGCCTCCGCTGAAAATGGACATGTATCCAGTCGGATTTTCCTGGTCAACAAATGTAAAATAAATAAATAAATAAATATCTTTTACACAGACGATCTCTAGATCTTGTGACAACAATAAATTGGTCTCATGCCTATTCCTTCACCTCTGTAAGGCCTTTGACACTGTCTTCCACAGTCTAATTCTGTCCAATCTATGTAGCCTTAATCTCTCCAAACTCTACTATTGCCTGGTTCTCTAGCTACCTCTCCAACTGACTACAGTCTGTAAGATGACTCTCTGCAACCTCCCCTTTCTTCCCAGTCCAAACCAAGCTTCCCCAAGGCTGCGTCCTTCGACCCCTGCTATTTAACATTTTCAATAACAATCTCTATCTCTCCTGTCCTCACTCCTCTTTAATACAATATGCAGATGACTCTACAATAATTTCCACCTCTGACAATCTCCTCCACCTACTCTCCCTTACCCAAAATTCTCGGCACTCTGTCAAAAAATGGCTAACATCCAACCAACTCCTATTCAACCCAAACAAAACTAAACCCCTTGTTTTCATTCCTAAATCTCTCCAGCGCTGCAAATCTGCCTTCACTGTCTCCTCCCTTAAGACCACAACTATCAAGGTTGAACCCTGCACTAAACTACTGGGGTCATTATTGATGATCAACTTAATTTTGATCGTTATATCCAAAACTGCATCAAAATGACTCATCAAAAACTGGGCCTACTTTATAGAAACAATAAAGTTCTCCCAAATTAATCTAAACGCAAACTAGCACATGCCTATCTACTGCCCTCCTTACTACATGCTGCCCCAATTCTTACAAACCTTCAAACAAATCTCTTGACAAAACCTGAACACACTTACAACAGAATTGCTAGATTTGCCAGTAAGCTACCCTACCACTCACACCACTGTCTGTCTCAAAAAAACCTAAAGTGGTTAGAGTTACACCATCAACTCCTACTGCCTCCACTATACCCAATTCACGCTATCTTAAACCTACTCCACTCCTGTCTTGCTCTCTCAACACTCATCACCCCCTGCACTCCTAACCATACACTTCACAGCTCTAACCAACTCGTCCTCTAGAGCTACAAACCTAATAAAATAAATGGCAAAGTCCTCTATAATTATTCAGTAGCCAGTGCATGGAACAAACTGCCACTTTCTTTAAGATCAATTTCTAACTTAAACTGTTTCAAAAAAACTTTAAAAGGCTATTTAATTTTTTTCTTATTTTTAATTTTATTCTATTTAATTTTGTTCTTGAACTGATCCAACATAATCTACCTCTGCCCTTTCCTAATCACTCCTTCCTAAAAGTCTGTTTCTCTCTATCTGCTTTTCCTCCATTGTACCCTAAAATTTACTCTACTAAAACTATCTCATACTGATAAACTATTGCATTTTTATTCCTTAACCTACTACCAGCTTCATAATGGCAAGAAACTGTATTATTCACTAGTTACTGGTGAAACTGTATTGTTCTTATTTTTATACTGTAGGTTTATACTTCCACTGTGACTATGTTTTTAGGATGAAACTATAAATAATTTACTGTTCAGTTGTTTGTTAGTAGCTTTATACTTAATGTATTGTTTACATGTTACTTGTATTTATCTATTGGAGCTTTTCTCCTTGGGTTTCCACTGAAAATGGGCATTTGCCCAGTCAGACTAACCCGATCAACAAATGTCAAATAAATAAAAAAATAAATAAGAACACAATTCAGTCCTGGTAGTTTTTCAGCTGCCAAAACAATTTGCCATTTGAGTTCTTCACATTCAAGAACGTTATTAAACTAATCAATGAAAGCTGACTGACCAACTGCATCAAGAACAAAAAATATAAACGTTTTAAAATCTGGACAGAAAGATACATGCTTAACTGAAGTATTAGTATAATCTTTATTTTTAATAGATGCAACATGCTCCTAAATTGTCTGTGAGGGCATTCTAGTTGTTTTACTCACTTGCAGCATGTTGCAAAGTAAAGAATGGATACAGATTTACAATTAAAATGACCTAATTAACAGTCCTATTAAGATGCTTCAAGAAAACATTATTAACTGAATTAATGCACCTACAATATTTACAATTAAAACAAAAGTACCAAAAGGACCCAATAAGAGTTGATCAGAAGAAACTTGCTGCCTCTCTAAAATGATCAAATTCCTGATTTTTGCCATTTTTTTTTTCATTCTGTTCATAGGTTCATAGGTTCATAGGTTAGTACTAAGCTAACTGCCCTTGTGAGCCATTTTAAGCTTAGCCAATTATCCCTTGTGAGACTCAAACCCTGCACCTTGTGTTTGTAAGGCAAACACCTTAACCATTAGGCCACCCTCCCAACCCTCCGTTAAATATCCTGTTTAATTTGGGATGCCACCAGAGCAGCTTGTCTCTGGGGCTAGTTTTGGGCTTACTTTTGGTAAGTACAACAGCCTCTTTGTAGCCATTGACATGGTTGCACAGAGTTTCTAAGAGCAATAAAGCATAGGCTTGTGTGTTCTCATGGTTTGGAGGAACATTGAATTTTGACAAGCTATCACTTAATAACAGGTAATTTGCCTTGGAGTAGTTTATAACTGTTACTGGTTGTTGTCCCATATTTGTGAGCACAAGGTCCAGCATGTTTGAGCCACTAGTACATATATTCACTATTTGGTCAAGGGTGTTTATATTTACAAAGTGCAGGAATCTCTGTACCTATAGATTTGAGGTTGTGTAGAATTCCCAATTTGTTATGGGGTAATCAAAGTCTCCCATGAGTAAGGTGTTAGGTTAGATGATAAGGGTCTCCAGTAGGTCCACATATGCATTGTAAGCTTCTTAAGTCATGGAGGGGTGACCTATAGCTGGCTAGAATATGGTACAGGATTTTGTCTATGGTGATCTGTACATGGAGGAACTCCAGCATGTCATCCTGTTTGACCACACTAGAGGTATGCTTGTTACGGATGTATACTGTGAAACCTCCACCTTTAGCCCTTGTCTGTGCAGCTACTGGTCTAAAGTGTGGAAGGCACTGAAATCTTGCACTGACAGGGTACTCTCTGCTGTTTTAAACCACGTCTCAGTAACTGCACAGATATCTATATTCCCCTAATGTGAAGAAGGCTTGGTGGGAGTCCATTTTTTATTTAGCCTCCTGACATTGAGCATTAACACTTCAATGTTCTACTGAGTTATTTGTCTATATCTGTAGATTTGTCAGTTTGGCTTTGCCTAAAAAAGGTAGTATGGAGGTGGAGAAAGCCTTGGCCGGTATTTGAAAGCCTAGAGGGGAAAGCTATTGTCCATTCTAGGCAAAGCAATGTGGTCTGTTAACCATGTCCTCCAAAGCTGACAAATATTGGAGCCCCTTAGAATGACACCACAAAGACAGCTAGTTGTTGAAATCAGTCATTATTTGCTCATATTGTGGCATCATCCTTGGTGATGGTAATATGCTGCTCAGTGCCAGGCTCATACTGGCTTAAGACACTTAGTCTGAAAGCTCTATAATGTCTCTCTTCATATAGTCCAGGGAGGTACAATGCTGGTAATTTACACCTAGATGGGCTATGACAGGATCAAACCAGTACCAGTGGCATAAGGACTTGAGTGTGTGCCTGATTTGGTGGATCCTCGCTCTAAATAAACAACAAACAGTTCTCTTCTCCTTGTTCAGCCGGGTTAGAAGGGCATCAGTATACCTTACAATGGAGACCCATGTAAAGCAAATCCTGGGAAATGTGTTTGCTTGCCTTAAGACTTAGAGTTTGGGCCTCCATTGAGAGTGACAGTATGTGGGGTGTTAGGTTTTTTTGTTTTTTGTTTTTTTTTTTAAGTGCGTTTTGGCTTTTTGAGGCTTAGCTTTGACAGCAGGTGGTCTAGGTGATATTTGTTGTTTAGGATGATTACTTTTAGGTGCCTCAGCATATGATAGTCTATGTTTATGTTGTGTAATATGTAAAATGGGTGTTGTGTGTGTGTGATTTTGACAACCTAATGTGGACTTATCTTCCAGTGTCATTGTGTAATTATACATCTCGCATACTGTGTCTGATTTTTAAGTGGTTTTCAGTAAACATGAGACAATTGCTACATTTTCTCAAGATGCCCATATCCACCAAGCTGGCTACAAAGAAGTTAGGAAATTGCATATCCACACTGTACAGTCATTGAATTTGTGAGCTACAGAGGGGTGGTGTATTGTGGTTAGAAGACTATTAAGGTGGCTTTGTTTGCACAGACTATTAATGGTGCTTTATTATGGTAGATTATGCTAAATGGTACTAAATTCTACTAACTTTAATGTTTACACAATACTGAATTTTACTAAATCTGTAGGCCCAATTGGCTGCTCTAAGCTTATTGGCACTCAAGGTATTTGCACTATATTGCTGCTTTACAGGTTACCATTTTATGGCTTGGTCTAGAGAAAAAAAATTGCTTTCTAGGTGTTTGCTACTGTACAGAGCAATGCTAACCAACACAAATTTGCAAAATGTATAGCAGCACAAAAGAAACAGTAAACTAAATAATGAGCCCTCTGGCCAGTAAAATGATTACACTGCAAGTCATTTTGTGTATTTCTCAACTCTGATAGAACAGACAAACACCTCCTGCCACAACATGAATAAATCCAATCATAAAAACACAGTAGAAGAGACCCACAGGTGCAATGCTAACACAAACCACTTAAACAACTAGCTGGAAGTAGCTTGCTGAAGGTAATTTCAAGACTGTAACAGTGAGCAGAAGACCACTTTTTTCCTTTTTCTTTTTTTTTAAAGCGCTCACTGAAAATAACAAGTGCAATTTAGCAATTAAAATTCTTAACTTATCCCTGGAAGGCACTGGGTACAAGTAAAACCCTTCTAGAATGTAGGCTAGGAATACAAGCTTTGCTGATGTCCAGGAAAATGAACAAAGAACAGTATGTAGTACAGGAGGTTTACCCAAAAACAACACTGATATAAACTTTAGTAAAGTTTTAGAAAACATGAAAAAACTTGCAAATCTTTGGAATAGGTTCTTTTATACATTTGAAGAAAGATATATAATTATAAAAATGGTTATATTACCTAAAGTATTATATATAGTCCAATCTCTAACTCTCCCTATTCCGAATCACTTCATAAAAGAATTCAATACCCCAATACTTAGATTTCTTTGGTATCATAATATACCTAGATTAGCAATTAAACATCATCAATGTAGCTTGTCCAGTGGAGGAATAGACTTACCTAATACCAAAACATATTCCACCTCAGCTATTATAAAGACAGTTATTTTATGGACTAATAAAAATTACTCAGCCAAGTGGAAAGATATACAAAGATGCATAATCATGGAGAATAGTTAAATAAACTATACATCTTATAATAAAATAAACAATAATACTTTTATATGGCTATTAAAGGAGTGTTTACTAGGATTTCTAAATGTAATAACAAACTTAGCATATATCACAATGATAGTCGCTAGATTTAAAAATCTTGTTTCTAGAGATCCTGATTACAGGGTTTGGATCTTCTTAATCTTTCCCATTGCATACAGAATAATATCAACACATTTAATATATTTGCAATAGACAAATTTTAAAGAAAAATAATTAATATTCTGGTTCCAACCAATGGAAAAACAAAATATACACTCACTTGAGTTTATATTAAACAAATTCAGCTTAAGCAGGGAATTATAGATAAACTTACAATACTGCAGATTTTCTATAGAAAGTAGATTATCCTTGATGCAAGCTTCTATTAAAAAGGAGATTCCAAAGCTTATCAAATATCTAATATTATCAATTCATCATAATCCTCCTGAGAGAAATCATTTATCTAAAATTTATAAGATTATAAAAATCAAAACAGATTTTTATCAGGATAATTAGTGGGATCATTTTATAACTATAAATGACTATCCTCCAGACGAATTTGAGAAAAAAACAATACTTGCATCTTCTTTTTAAACCATGAGATCACTATGATGGACATGTTTTTCCTGGAAATTTTTGCATAAAGTCTTTATTACACCACATAAAATGCAAATGATAACCGGGAAAAATTGTTGGAGATGTAATCTAAATGTCATAGCTAGTTGGCAATATATGACTTGTGAATATGATGTAAGTACACCCTTTTGGCATAATATTAATTCTTTTCTACAGGCTCTTTTCAATGATAATTTCCATTTAAACAGTTCATTGATCTTGTTTAATGCCCCTATTCCTTCATGTTTTAAGAACATTGATTTTCCTCTTCTTTGGTCCCTTTTAACAATTGCAAGAAAAGTGATAACAAGAAACCTGAAAAGTAATACAAGCCCAGCTGTGAGAGGATTCTACAACATTGCACTTGAAACTTGTCAGATGGAGATTTCAACAATCAAAGAAAGAACCACTCGACAGAACTCTGCATTAAACTTTTGGATGAAATTTAAGAGGCTATTGAACAAGAAGACAACATGTTGATTTCCTTTTCTTTCAGGAAATTCTTATGCAACTGTTCTGATTCATTAGATTAATGGGTAGACACCTTGTAAATATTTATTATGTTAGTTTTGTGTTTGTTAATCATTGTTTATATCTGCTTTCTACATGTGAATTTTTATTATGCATCCATATGTTATTTATTTAAAAATCTTAATAAAAACATTTAGCAAAAGCAAATACTGATTTACTGGGTGGGCACTCAGTATTGTGGGTTTATGGAAAATGATAGGTGAAAAGAGTGCATAAATGGCTTATATGACAGTCAATAGCAATGAAAGAGGAGAAGTGACTTTGGACAGCAGCTAATCATTAGGTATGGAGGACAGAGACCATCTCCATCATCAAACCAACTGAAAGAAGGCAGAAATCTTCTAAAGGGAGGGAACCATTGCTGGTGCACAATTAGAAATCACAGCTGCAAAGATTTCCTATGGGAATCATGGTTCGACGTTCTATCTTTTGATATTTTTTTCATGCGGGCATATAAAACTCAAGCAATTTCACCTCCACCAACTGTAGAGGAGCCATTATTGTATGTGTATGACACATTTATCAAATCGGGAAACTTATAATCAAATATTTGTAGAGATGCATGAGCATGTTATAAGACTGC
Organism: Protopterus annectens; assembly: GCF_019279795.1. NCBI lineage: Eukaryota > Metazoa > Chordata > Ceratodontiformes > Protopteridae > Protopterus > Protopterus annectens. The sequence continues at coordinate 1,128,039,845 of NC_056733.1, forward strand.
CATGGTGGCGCAGCAGATAGCTTTGTCACCTCACAGCAACAGGTTCTCCAGTTCAATTCTTGGCTGTGCTGCTATCTGTGTGGAGTCTGTATGTTCATAGGTTGATACTTGGCTATTGACCTTAGGGCCTATACAAGCCTAGCCATAACAATTCTCTGGTTATTTCTTCCCACAGTACTTACTTCCCCAGGCCCCTGTCTAGCAGGGTGATTGACGTGAACCCCGGGGTGAATTTTCTATCTCTCATCCAATCATCAAGGTTCCTTTAGAAGATGCCCAAAGAGGCACTCTGCTTGACATGTATGGGCAGTCTATTCCAGAGTCTGGAGAGTCTCTGGGTCAGGAATCTCTCCCTCCAGCATGTTTTGTTCATTGTGATGACAAGGTTTATATCCCTGGAGTGTGTGGCTCTGAGGGGTTGGGATTTCTTTAAGTGTAGCATGTCCAACAGCTCTGGGTTTGACATGGCCTTGTATGTTAAGTAGAAATCGTCTCTGAGTAGATGATATGCAACAGAGTGTACCTGGAGTTTTTTAGACAGTCAGCATAGGGTATCTGCTTTAGGCCTATGATTCTTTTAGTGAGGTATTTCTGAGACCTTTCCAGTTGTTGCAGATGTCTAGAGAGGTACAAACCAAATGGGGCGTTGTATTCTATAATAGGTCTAATGAGGGATGAGTACAGTGGGACAATGACCTTTTTTCTGGATGAAAAGCCCTTAGTGCTGAGGTGTGCCACATAGGATTTCCTGACTGTTGTGGCGATGTGGTTATCAAAGGTGAGACCACTGTCCACCTGTGTCCCTAAGTCTCTTATCACACTTTCAGTGTTCAGTGTACTGCCACTTATGTGGTAATTCATGGGTACATGTTTTTTTTCCAAAGGGGATAACTATACATTTCTTGGCATTGAGCTTGAGCCCATGACTCTGGCACCAAGCATCTGTTTCTGTAAGGCCCTTTTGTAGAATATGTCCTGCCTATGTTCATGTGAGTTTTTGCTGGGTGGTCCAGTTTCCTCACACATCCTAAAGACATGCAGTAGGTGGATTAGACACTCTAGATTGGCCATAGGTGTGAGTGTGAATGAGAGTTTGTGGTACAGAAGAGCACCCACAGCAGGGCTAGCCACCCAGTGGTGTGAAGCGTGGCTCTAGATGATTGTCACTGTTGAAATGATACCCCAACCGCATCTGTAAAAATGGGAAAAAGGGGTCGTGGAGGGATGGTATGAGCACAATATAGACTGTTTAAATAATTTGGCAGAATAAGTTATTACATTATTTTATTTGCATAAAATTCAAATTCTTATTCTAGAATATCCACAAATTTCTACTTTTTATTTTCTACCTTAAACATACATGTATTGCTTCAATCCTCCTGGCAGACATAATTTCTAAGAGCATTTTGGTTAAATCTGTGGTTTCAGCTTTGCGGTTGCAGTCCCTGAATAGTTTTTAAGGCTGTAGTGTAATTTTGGGTTTTTTTTGGTTGTTAGTTCTATCATTTCTGGCTGATTTTTCTTCTTACTTACAAAATTGTATAACAGAACTCCATTACTTAAAAGACTCTAACCAGTTATTACAGAGGCTTTTATAAGTTAATTAGGAACATTTTATGAGTTTTAAAACATGAATATAATAACATGTAAGATAAGTAAATTATGAAAAGTTGAAAAATCCAGTAGCAGAAGATTTTGTTAATGTATATAATAAGAACTGCATTTAAATGTTCAGTTTTAGTACATTTTTAAGTAATCATAGTAAAAGAAAGCTTCTGGACACTTTGCTAAGATACAAGGAGGCTATAAGGAGGCTATTTAGATTTTAAAGACTGTTAAAGTTTTATGTATTAAATCTAGAACTGAAGTGGAAATTCCTGTTGTAATCTGGATGTTAATTAATAATTAATTAATGCATGAAGGGATTTTAGTTGATTATTTTTATTCAAGCTTGCCTTCTTTTTTTGCCTTATTACTTCTAGAACACCTTTGGTTGTGACTCTAGGAATAGGCCTGTTTCAAGGGTGTAGCCAGGCATAATCTTTGTTCTCTACTGAGTAGATTTTTTTCTAAGCATCATATCAGTATGGCTTTTTTCAGGTCATATTATGTCTACAACTGTCTACATAAATGCCTCCAACAACAGGTGCAATATTGCTAATCTAAAAATACAATCCCCGGGATTCACGAAGGCTGATTTTCCATGCAGGAACAGTGTATGAGCTCCTGCATGGAAAATGGCCATCGAGCAATCCAGGAAAGTGTCGTTTTAAGGTGCATGAGCGGCCCTACACTGTTCTAGCACAGAAAACTGGCAAATATGCAAATCACCTCATTTGCTGGTGAAAAACATGCAAATGAGGTGATTTTGCGATCCACCAAGCTGCCAGGTGTCCATGCTAGAACAGTGTCAGTGCAGAAATGTATTCGGCTAGTAACCGAATACATTTCTGCATCTGACAAAACAGAGGCATAACAGCTCATGTAAAAGCATGTATTATGTTTAATACACATGCCAATGGCCAAATATAAGACCATTGGAATTAAAAACAGTTTATTTTTTTTTTAATTAAACTTTTTTTTTGGCCGATCTTGGCCATTTAAGCTTAGGGCAGTGGCGCACAAACAGGATCATGCCAAAAATTAAAAAAAAAAATGAGAAAAGTCAATTTTAAGTTAATTCTGCATTTTGCCATTAAAGTCAATGGCATGCAGTATGTAAATATTACCAGGGAGCACTGGTTGTCAAGGGGAAAGGATCCATTTTAGTGCAATAACTAACGACCTACACACTGGGGCATGCAAATTAGGGGAGTTATACTGAATCACATATTTCTCCAAAGTGTCAGCTTGTACCTAACCGTGAAGGTACAGGAATACAACAGTACAGGTCTAAACCAGCTCTAAACCAGTCACAAGTGGTGGCCCGCAAGGCTCAGTTCTGGGACCCCTACTGTTCGGCATATATTTCTCAGAAGTACAGGCAAACACAGGAGGACTATGGCTAACCAAGTTCGCCGATGACTGCAAACTGGGAGCCATAATTGACTCTCCGGCTGACATGGACATCCTCCAAAAAGGCCTTATTGAGACAGACACCTGGTGTCAAAGTCATGGCCTCAAGCTAAATGCCAAAAAATGCATAGTCATCCCGTTTGGGAAAAACAAAACACCCACAAATTACCACATAGGCGGCAGCTCCCTTAATACAGAAGAGGTAATAAGAGATCTGGGGACCCAGATAGATAGTAATCTCTCTTTGACAATCATATTGCCAAAGTAGTTAGGAAATCCTTCTATGTGGGCCATCTAATTACTAAGGGGTTCGCATCTAGAAATAAAGAGGCTATAGTGCCCCTCTACTCGTCACTCATCAGACCCATCATAGAGTACAATGCCCCATTTGGGATGTACCTCACAAGACACTTCCAACAGCTTGAAAGACCACAAAAGCACCTCACCAAGAGGATTACTGGCCTCAAACATATGTCCTATGCAGCCCGACTGAAAAAACTCTGGCTGCACTCAGTGGCATATCGCTTACTCAGAGGTGATCTCTGCTTGACTTAGAAAGCCATGTCCAACTCAGAATTGATGGACATGCTCCACCTGAAGAAATCCAAGTCACTGCGAGCCACGCGCTCTAGTGAGCTAAACCTCGCCACAATAATAAATAGAACATGCTGGAGGGATAGATTCCTGTCACAGAGACTCCCCATGCTTTGGAACAAAATTCCAAATTACATCAGACAGAGCCCCTCACTAACACTCTTCAATAGAACCCTTGACGAGTGGATGGGTAACAGAAAGTACACCCCTGGGATCACTTCATTGGCTCTGCTTGACAGAGGCTCAGTTAATTAATCAATGGGGTGGTGAAAGCCGACACACTCTGGCTAGGCTTATAAATGCCCTCGGGCAGATAGCCTAGTACCTACCTATGAACCTATGAACAAGGCTAAGAGCTGGATGACTTCATAGGGGGTGTGTCATGCTTGCTGTAAGCTCATTGGAACTCTGTGACCCGTGTTTGCCCTTAGCTAAGCACAGCTAAGGATGGGGTTGTGTTAGATGTGCCTGAGCACTGTGTACATAGCCTAAATGGGTGTGCGTGCTGCGCACCGGGATTTAAACAAAAAAAAAAAGAGAAAATGGCAGCACTGTTGATATTTGAGCACTACGTATGTGTGGTGCACCTCGGGCCTTAAATAGGGAGGAACTGGGAAGAGGAAACAGCAGTACGAAGGCAATCAAGGAGAACTAGCATAGCTGGCAGGTGGAATGTATCAGAATCAGCCAAATACACATGCAGCAGCACAGCACACTACTAAAAACTATGAAAACACCTTTCAGACTGGATGTAGGGGAAATAGCAGTAGGAAGGCAATCCAGGAGAACTAGCATAGCTGGCAGGTGGAATGTATCAGAATCAGCCACTTAGACATGCAGCAGCACAGCACACTACTATAAACTATGCATACACCCTGCAGACTGGTTTTTCCCACATACTCTACACCACCGGTGTACACAGATGGGGGATTTTTACCTGGCAAAATTAAAAATGTTAGAGGCTGCTGCTGCTTTACTTCATCAATATGCGCTACAGACTGAGGGTGGTGAGGAGGAGAATGCTGACAACAGACCCACAGTGAAGAGGAGGAGAAGAGTGTACAGACCCAGGGTAACCTACCAGGTCCTACATGAGTTGGAGATAGTGGAGCACTATAGGGTGGATGGGGACATTCTACAGCAAATCATTGAGCTGTGCCAGTCACGCTTCACACACAGACCTAATAGAGGGGAACCCATCCCAGTGGATACCAAGGTATGTCTAGGCTTAAGAATACTAGCCACAGGTACCTTCCAAAGACCAACTGGGGGTATCATGTGGGTCTCACAGGCATCAGCATCCACAGTACTCCACCAGTTCCTGGATGCCATGACACCACATCCCAATGAGCACATTTATATCCCCACCACCTGTGAGGCCTATATGCATCTCTTCCACCATATAGCAGAATACCCTGAGGTAGTTGGTGCTATAGACTGCACACACATCCACATCAAAGCACCACCCAGTAAGTGGGGTAGGGTCTACATAAACCGCAAGGGCTTCCCCTCCATCAACTGCCAGGTTATGTGCAATAGCCAGGGCATTATCATGAATGTGTGTGCTGGCAGCACTGGAAGCTATCACAACTCCCACATCTGGCATTGCTCACAGCTGTATCAGGCATTTGCCAGCAGAGACATCCCATACGGCCATCTAGTGGGGGATGCTGGCTATGCACTGGAGCCGTGGCTGATGACACCCATCAGAAATGCGCACATGCCCAAACAAGAACACCATAATGAGGCACACGCACAAACCAGGATCACTGTAGACCATGTGTTTGGGATGCTCAAGTCAAGGTTCCACTACCTGGACATATCCGGTGGAGCCTTGTAGTACTCACCAGCTACATGTACACAAATGTTCATAGTATGTGCCATGCTACACAATATGATCCTGTGGAAACAGCTGCAGCAGGAACAGCACAGGGCAGAGGCACACAGCCCCCTACCATTGCCAAGGCCAGCACAGGCACAGAGGGACTCGGAGGAAGAACATCTTGAGCCTGCCCCTTTAGGCAGAAGGAGATGTGCCCATTATGCCCAGGCCTTAGCAAAGAGGCAATGCATAGCACATACAATGACACTGTGGGGACCCCAGGACTGATACCTCTCTCTGACTCACACATACAGTAAAAGGAATGGCAAACATGACACTACCTGTGCTTTACCATGTATAGGGAGTGTACTATATGCATCCGACATAGCCAGCCCTCCTGCACCATCCTCAATACTGGCCCAGCAACAAGGTAAGTCACGCTTCCTATCAATTACTGAATAGAGTAGTATGTTCTCATAGTTGTATGCATGATATGGATGCAAGAATGCAAGGGAATTGGGTGGTTGGATGGGATAGCAGCAGACAGCTGTATGGGACAGCAGGAAATTCACAACAAATACTGGTGTCAACATACTAGGCAGCACTATAGAAGGTGACAACCCCCACCACAGTACATGTCATGGCCCAAATTACTGTGGGTGTCAATAGGTCACACACATGGATGTCAATGAGGGTCACATACCCACCACCAGCCTCACCCAGCAGGGCAGGTGTAGATAACCATAAAGAAAGGCTGGGCTAAGGCCCCCAAATGATGGCAATGGTGAACAGCCCCCCACCAGACCTACAGAGACATACTACAACAGGTCTGGCAGCTGCATTCTAGTTCTGAAGGGTAAGAAGTCTGAAACTGAAATGTATGCCATTAAGATCTAACATGTGTACTCTACTGATATGCCTCCTTTCTGCATGATAGGTCACAATACAATATGAAATGGAAGCCAACAGAGTAACCAAAATACCAGTACAGTCATAAAGTCTGCAGGCGTGCACCCCCCGCCCCACAATCCCACATAGAAATGCAGTAACAGATGCCTGCAGCACTCTAAAATGGCCTACAGTCCTCTGGCAAAGGCCCATGCCTCACCCATATTGCCAATGTATGGAATGTCAGGGGGCCCAACTAACAGTCTAACACAGTAAACAGAAAACAAATGCAAGGCCATGTTGACAAATGTCAGTAGCATGCCTCCCCATGACCTACTGCAAGAACTGTGGACCAGGCCATAAATACTACTGGGATAAAGGCCCAGCTATAGGGATACTTCTGAGATATTGCTTACATAATGTTAGGAAGAGGAAAGAATAACAGAGGAGGGGGGTGCAGAAGCATGAATGTCATGGAGTGTGTGAAGTCTGAAACTCTAATGTCCACCCATACTACTCCCTGACTACAAACCCATGCAGGAATAGCCACAAAACTGCTTGTAAACCACAATGTGAAGGTAAGCTGACCAGATACACGAGTCCTGATTCTGGATAACCTAGGTGTATCTGTACAGCTGAGAGGTATGGTTCCAGCAGGAAATGGCCATTCCATGCAATTGAGAAAAGCACAGGGAGGGGAACCCCAGCCAGCATACTAACAAGGTACTGCACCATTTACACAGAACCAGCAGTCTATTGTCTGTAGCTATCCCTCCACAATGACAGGTGTGTGCCAGAATGTGTAGTCTATATGCCTCAGAATATTAGTCTCAGATTCATTCATCTTGTATTTCCCTGGTAAATAACTGTGAGCAAAGAATGATAACTGTCAGTAGTTGATGATATGATAAATCACAGTGTAAAACAGTACATAAGTCAGAAAATCTATGCTACAACCTAACATGTCACACAAGCAGCACAGACAGCAATAGTTACAGTATCCCCTGTATGTTATTCCCATTGTGTCTCCATATTGGCACCCTATCTACAGATATCCTGCAGAAACAGTTTGCTAGGTGTAGCTGTAGTACACAAAACCCTAAACTGGAGTCCAACCCTCCCTGGAATGGATGCATACACTCAGTATAGAAGGTCATACTGGGCATGCTCCTACACCCATGTCTCACAACACGGTGGACTACAGATATCGGGTATTCGCAGCTGTCTGTGCATACACACCAAAGTATACACCATTGATACTTCACACACACACACACACACACACACACACACACACACACACACACACACACACACACACACACACACACACTGGATAGGAATACTCACATATATCTAAGGCCAACATAATATAATATGTCAAACATACACACACAGAGACGTGGGGAAGAGAAAGGCAGACAGCAACAGTGAGATAATCCCATTATGATGCCTTTCCCACCCAGTACACATCCCACTGGCCTATATCACATTTTGTGCTGATGTCATTCACTGTAGAAATACCTCTGGTTTGACCTCAGCCCTAGAGTCACAGTGGTGCTTGTGATAACTGTGTAACACTACAGCACAAATAAGTATCCATGTAGCAGTTTTAATCTCATTCCTGTCAAATGTAAAGTTCTGTGTGAGTGTGTGTGTGTGTGTGTGTGTGTGTGTGTGTGTGTGTGTGTGTGTGTGTGTGTGTGTTTCTAGATGAATGTGGTAGAGGCCATTCACATTCACTAAACTTCCCTTACCCCTCCTTTAGCACTGCTGCTGATGTCACTCACCTTCAAAGATACCTTTGGACAACTCTCCAACATATAAGCTCCATGGCATGTGTGTGATAAATGTGGAACAATGTAGTAACAGTAACTACATAGGTAGAGTCTGAACCTTATTCCTGGCAAGTGTTTGTGTGTGTACATATATATGTATATGTCCGTACCTTAAAGATGTAGGCACCATTTACACCCAGTACACTTTTCAGTGCCTGACTTTAGCAGTCCTTCAGATATCATTCACCTTAGAAGTACCTGTTGGCAGCCCTAAACAATGTAAGGTCAGTGGAGTGTGTGGTAAATGTGTAACCATAATCGTCTGAAAACATAGCTCAATTGAGGTTTGAACCTCACTCCTGGCAAATATAAATATGTGTGTAGAGTAAATTATTTTGTGAAATCTCTCACCCGCGACATCACCCAATGCCAGTATTTACAAGGGCTGGTGATGTTCCTCACCTTAGAAGTACCTTGGGACAATAGCCATCCTGTAAGCTCTGTGGCACATGCGATAAATGCATAACACTATAGTAGCAATACATAGCTAGGTAGGTGTTCAAAACTCAGTCCTGACAAGTGTGTGTTGGTGTGATTGTGTAATAGCAGGATGCTTTGGGGGGTGGGTTTTACTAAATTATTATACTGAGGACCTAGTATATGTCCCAATGTCCACATTACAAGGCCAACAGTTGTCAAACACTGTAGAGGTTGATGTAGACAATCCACAGCCCTAAATGTTTAGTGCCATGTGCAATGACTATGTAATAGTATGGATTAATGAACAATGTAGGCAACCCTTCTAATAATGAGAGACCACTCACCACCCACAAATCATACACAGACACACTTGGCTAGGCAGCAACCACTATATCGGTAGTTCTCCAGGAAATTGCCTCACAGATAGTACCCATGGTATGATTGCAGTGGATTACATGCCTGTTGACAGCAACAGTGCCACTGACATCAGAAAGTACTTTGATGTGTTACATCTCCTGACTGTTTGTTATCCAGCAAGTAAAAGGACATGGCACCCTGTTCCATCTCCTCAGTAGCCCAATCAATGTGTACAGCGGCATTTTGCCATGTTCCCCACTGGATGCCTGCAATAACTGTAGCATCTGCAAATGTACCCCACAAAGGGAATACCATGCCTTATACACATGTCCTGTATGGATAGATGCCAATAACTCCAATGAATCCCCATATCATACTGTCTGTGTAGGTGCAATCACCACCTCAGTTACATAGCCAGGTCTCACCAAACAAGGTCAGGAATTCTACTTCTGAAGATACCAGTCTGTCCACACAACATGCCCCAGAGACCTCAAGCACACTTCCACACTTCAAAGAACATGCATGTGGGACAAGTACACAACCCAGACACTGTCCATGTTATGGAATAAAATCACACACATGTGAAGCAGTGCACATCACTGGCCACCCACAATAGAAATCTGGATGAGTAGATGGGAAATACAGTACCCACCCCTGGGGACCACTCCAGTGACTATACTCCTGAGCCACAATGGGGACTATTTTCATGTGGCCCAATGCCTGGGTATTCCCTTGGGCTGGGCTTGTAGAGCCTTCAGGCCCATTCACCTACTACACACCTATGGATCTCAGTACTGGCAAATGTGTGAGTGTGTGTGTGTGTGTGTGTGTGTGTGTGTGTGTGTGTGTGTGTGTGTGTGTGTGTGTGTGTGTGAATAGTAATCTCAGTGTGTTTGGTTGAGGAATATCCCCTGTGGCTGTGGTTATTAGCAATTGGAGGTGTGTCCAAACCACAACACGTACCATTCTCCATTCTACAACAAATGTTGTAAATCAGCATATACCTATGTACAACTCTCAGCCCTACAATCTGTGAGGCATATGTAATCACTGTGTTACAGACCAGCGATTTCCATGCACATACTGTACCCTGCCTATGATATGGTGGATGTGTTACCACACTGCTATACCCTGTGGTCTTGCTGCAGAGCCACATCCTGGTGACACACAGATGCCTAGAACAGAAATGGGATACAGCATTTGAGAACATATTCAGTCAGCACTTCACTTGTGGGGGGGGGGTGAGAGGGGTAAAGCTGACACTGAATGTGTTGCCAAGACTGTGGTCAATATCTGTTGTCTCAGGATAGGTATTAGCATTGTGCAGTACTTGTGTTTAATGCTGTGGAGGTTGTTGATGTAACTATCAAAGGCTGTGGTGACATAAACAGGAAAAAGGTCACAGGACCTCATACAGTTGTCAAAACGCACATCAACAGTGGTTATTACTTACAAATAATCCACACTACATCAAAACCCTCCAAGCTATCATGGCTATAGCAGCTTGTATTACACACCTGTCCCTGAGCTATCTTATTTCCCCCAATGTTGAACACTTGACTGCATAATCCTCTATTTCCCATTCATTTCTGTGTAGAGGGTTGACAGTAGGCATCTTCCATGTGGATGGTGTGCGGATGGTGGCAGGTCTGTGTTTGACTGTGGTGTGTAATGGAGCTGTGAGAACATCCTTGAGTTCAAGTAGGAGGCAGACAGTGATGTTATTATGCCCCGTGGAGATATGCTGTTGTTTCCATCAGTAGGCAATATGTATATGCTCACCATTGCTGAGGGGAGGAGTGTGGTTGATGTGCATATCCCCCTCTACAACTGGGGTGGACAGGGTGGCGATGTTCCCACCTAACCTGTGTGATGCTGGCTGCCTATATACATGGCATGTGTGTATGAGGTATTCTTTACCCCCAGTACAGGGTGACTTGTGTTGTTTTCTCTGAGACTTACAACATATGCGGAGACACAGTTGCAATTGTCCTTGGTGGTGTGGATATGTCTGATTTATAGTCATAGTCAGCCTTACAGGAAGTCACCTGTGAACGTATATGCTTGCTCAGATATAGGTGGATGTGCTTCCAAGTTGTTGCCTGCAGCTATGTGTCCATGTACAGTCAATATAGCAACCTGATATGTGGTTTGTGCATTGCTGCTGTCCACCAAAGGGAATTACTGTACCTTGGTGGAGGCTGGATATACAGGTCAGGTACTGCTGTGTTCATATAGCTACAGTAGATATAAAGGGTACACATCCCTGATACACTGCCTGGTATTTGTGCAATTGGAACATGACACCACAATAACTCATTTCATAACAATTCCCACCTGTAGTGTGAACTATAGCCTGTACAATTCAATTGAAAACAATCTGGTCTGTGAAAACATATGGAAATAATACTCAGTACAATAAGCCGGTTGAATGAGGTGTGCACACCCTTAAACTGATATGTTGTGTATGCACCTCTTGAGATGGCTACAGCATTCATCCATCCTGGTCTGGACTCTAACAATATGGCACATCTTCACTTGGCAATAGTTGCTCACCTTCCTATAAACACCTTTGATTGTATTTCAATGGAATTGTACATGTTAGGGGTCACATTCAAGATGAGAAACATGAAATGATCTTCTGTGGTCTGATTGTCATACAGCACACATACCTGGTATTCCAACAGGGCTCTGTACACTTGTGATATCCCTTGTATATAGGTGTTGATATAGCTGGTATTGGTAGGCATGGATAGAGGATCATAACACAGGTGGACAATTCTCTGAGTAATACCTGATAATCATGCCTACTCTAGTACCCATATCAGTGTCAGGGCAATGCAACAACCAGTAGCTGCACACATTTATGTCTGTTGTATGCACTGACACTGATATTACACTCATGTGCAACATGCACAACCTATTTACGTGACTGCTTAAAACTCATGTGATTAGTTTTGTGCCTTCCAGCTGAACATATACATACATACATGTGCTCAGGGGATACCTGGTATACATTTCTGTTGTATGCTAGCATGGCACACTGCATTTACACTCTTGCTCAATCATACTTCTCAACCTGTTACAGCAGTATGTCTGGACAATGGCAAACATAAATGGGTGTCAAAAGAGACATCATTATTGATACTGTATTAATATAACTGCACCATGCATTAGTACGTTGATTGCACAGTAGGGTTTGAAATCACTGTGATAACCTGGAAGATGTTCAACAGTCATAAGTAGGCTATTATGTTACAATGCCATTCCTCACAGACCTGCCAATGGTTTGGGTAACATAACACAGGTATATGTGTATGTGACTACAGATAGTCACAAATGTGCCTACTGATCAGCAGAACACTGTACAGCAGAATGTTATTAATTCAATATATCACATGCAGTTAAGCACACGTCTGCAACAGTACTTTACTATGCACATGCCCTCTATAGGTCTCTCAGCTTTACAAGGCAAGCATGAGTCATACTCATAATCACATGTAACATGGATATGGAAAACATCTCATTAACTGGTCTAGCAGTGGCACAGTCACAACTGACTGACAGAAACCCTTGCAGCTGTCATATATGAGCTGCCCTTTCCCAGGGTGAGTCAGGCTCCTGAGCTGTGATCCTACCATGCAACCTCTCAGAGGATCACATCTGGGCAAAGCCTAAAATGATGGGGAGATAAATAGGGACAGACTTTAAAAATTCCTGTTGCAAACATAGGAAATTCATAGAATAATAAATTTTGCATTACGGTGAATATTCTTAAGGATGTAGAGTCTTAAACTCAAGTGTTTGTCATTACATGATGACTTCAATCCTCAGCTATTTGCCAGAAAAGTACAGATTTCAGGAGGAACAGACAAAAATATATGATGGTAAAATGTGGAGAGGTATGTCTGTGATATCTTCCACTGCAGAGAGGGCCAGTTGCTATGGCCATTGCAGCTGTTTAGCAGGACATATGTAAAGCAAGTCTTGTTGGGAGATATATTCCTCCAAATCATATTTCCCATTATTACAGATCAAGTACTAAGACTGCAGTGGTGGTGCTGCGGTAGCGTTGCCGCCTCACAGTAAGACGTTGTCCTGTTCGAGTCTCAGCTAAAGCGTCTTCTGGGTGGACACATGCGTGAATGGGCGTACCTTCGTTGAAGGTTGTGCATCAGGGCTGGCAACTCGGCATGCAAAAATCTACTGCCAATAATTAGAGGACCAGAGTTCCGCTGTGGCGACCCCTAACCGGGAAAAGCCGAAAGACACACACACACACACACACAGATCAAGTACTACATTCAATTACTTGCTTACATGTTCCACTCACTCACTTTGTCTCTGTCTCTCTCTCTCTCAACAGGTGGCAGCTTGGCTTTTGTAGGTGATGCTCATGACCATGTGATGGCCTGTGCACCTATTGGGGTTCCCCACTTGCTAACTGCATGCAGAGCAGCTGTGTAGTTTTTGCAATAGCCAATTTCATGGCAACATACTCCTATAAATGAGTACTCCATGTGGGCGTTGGCCCTTTCCCTTACTCACGAGGAAGATATCTTGGAGTTGTGTGAGCTACTACCTCTTACAACAAGACTTGTGGAGACAAGCCAACTAAATGCTGGAAAATATTCAAGACTTAGGG
>NC_056733.1:1128060923-1128133423 GCF_019279795.1 Protopterus annectens
ACAGATTGCCTTGTTTTTTTTTTTTAAGGTGAGAGTGGGATGTTGGGGAAGGATAGTATGTATATTTGGGGAGGTAGGTTGGGTAGGAAGACAGACAAGACAGGCAAGACAGCATACAGAGGTACTATATGACACATGTGGGGGGTAAACACCTTGGACAGGGAGGGGTGTTTGGTAATCTGAAGCCCACAAGCCCACAAATGGATACAGTGGGACTCAGGTCCCCAACCATGGGCAGTCACCACTTCACCTTCACTGCCCCGAATGGGGGACCAGTGGCTGTGCAGGGGGCTGGGCAGCATGGGCAGGCTGACTCTCTAATTGCACCACGTGGCCCTCAAGATGGCGTAGAAAATCTCTCAATTCATTACAGAGCTCGCTACGCACCAGACCCCAGACCTGGCTTTGGGTGACAGGATCCTGTCCATGCCCACGCCCGGGGGGGAGACGAGCCCTGAGGTGATTCCACCCGAAGGTGGTGCAGGACCAGCAGATGAGGAGGTCTCAGGTTGGGTCACAGACATGCTGGGGCCCGGTGCCACAGCCAGATGAGAAGGGAGAGGCAGATCTGCTGGGATCAGCCTTCCCTGTCATGCTATGGTGTTGCAGTTTTAGAACAGATATTGGTTAGTAATGGTAAACACATTCCAAGATTAGTTATAACAGCATGTATGATTATCCCCATTAACCCAAACAACAGATTTTGAACATTTGCATAGCAAACAGAACACATGCATATATGAAACCACAATGGGCATTACACCGGCATGCAGGTTACTTTGATAGCAACAGGGCACCAACGATAGTATTTGAACAGGGAACATTAATTGGAATACATTTCAACATTTGTAGAACAGCAGGACACATGTCCCAACAGTAGGTTTGGTGGAAAACATACCCATTCGTTTATGTGTTTAGATTATTTGTTGAAGATAAGGTGGGGGAGAGAGAGATGTCAGTTAACAAATGTAGATTCTTGCACTGGTCACAGCTTTAATGATCATTGCTCTACTCATTACTCTACAAACAGGTATTTTTACAACAACTATGGCATTGGGTTGGGCAGTGGTATGTTTGTACACAGTATAATTACAGCTTTCTTCTCTTACCTGGAAGACCTTTGAAGAGAATGCTTGTTAATACTACATGAATGTTTCTACCTATATTCACATAGACAGGGTTACATATGTGCACTCATACTGTGTGTTGTGTGTGTGTGTGTGTGTGTGTGTGTGTGTGTGTGTGTGTGTGTGTGTGTGTGTGTGTGTGTGTGTGTGTGTGCTACTGACATACTCTGCCTTGATTTCTATCGGTCACCCTGGTTGTTGGTAGCAGGGACCAGTAGCTGTGACAGCATGACAATTTCGAACACTTCTTGGGGGAGACCACTTGATGTATGTACTTATCTTGCTGTCATTTGCAGTCTTGGGGTTGGACTGTGAGTGTTGGACACAGTATTACTACAGGCTTCTTATAGCTACTTTATACCTTCTTTCACCCAGAAGATTTGTGGAGGGAATTTATGTTGACACTACCTGACTGCTTCTATACATATTCACAATATCCTACTTGAAATTATGCATACAGCTTGCCACCACTCCCGAGATTCGTACCGTGGCTGTTTCTGCTAAAAATGCAACATGTTTGTGTTTCATCAGAATGAGCTATTGAGAAACTACTGTCACCTCCTTGAATGTTTTCTTTCTAATTCTCTCTTGGTTGTACAATTTGACCTTGGGATTACAACATTCTTTTATATACATTCCTATACATACCTTTTGACATAGCACAGTGTGGAAAACAGTTTTTAACACAACATTACTGTTCTGATATCAGATCTTGGTGCATGAAACTTTCCAGTCATAGAATACCAGAGTAAACACAACCAGTCTGGGGTTTTCACTTTTACTGACAGGTAATTTCACTATTACTCTCCTACTGGCTTCTTCAGTCACTAAAAAACCATAACTGTGACATTCTACTATGTTTTCTTTAGTTGCCCTACATAATACCAGCTAAACTGTGACCCAACAGCCTCACGATTCAGCCTTTGCAGCCTGCTGACATGGGCTTCCAAGTTCACAGTCCTCTCATCTGCAGCTGTACAGGAGATAAGAGAAGACATTAATGCATACCTATCCATCACATACACATGCTGGACTTTGGAGAACACTTATTTTGACTAATACTTACACACAGCTGGAGCATTCCCCACTCAGGCATCTTGGATACTGGTCCAAAAGGTCCCTCTTTCTCTGCTTCAAGTCGGCAAAGTGGTGCCAGACCTGATCACCAGTCTGAGGGATGCCAGTGGCAGTGGTGAGATTTCGGGCAAGTTGGTCCCTGACCTCCACTTTGTATTGAGACCCCTGGTACTAGTCCTGCAGCAGTCACCCTTCATGGTCTTTAATGAGGAGTCCAACCATGACCCTGGACTCCTGAATGCCCCAGTGCTGCACCCGAAAGCGCACACCTTCACCAACACCTACCATAGTGCCTACAGTGGAGAGCTACAACTGGTTATGAGCTGTATTCCCACCTGCCTTGTTTAAATAGGGCTAATTTCCCATCCTTTACCATGATTGGACAGTTTTGAAACTGCTGAGCTAAGCTAAGCACCAGGCAAACCTACTTAGCTAAGATAACTATTGCTTAAAGGGGTAGATGCTTAGCCCTACTTATCAGTGCACAAATCCGCTTAGCTATGCTAAATCTTGTTTAAACTTTAAATTTCATTGACACCTCACGTTTAGGGCTGCTACACTACACTGGTTAGCATATACATAGTAATATTCTCTACCTATTTATGAAAAATACATTTTAGTTGTGTTTCGCATATGAAAATGCATAGACAGCTGTAGGGCTCGAGCCATGACTGACTGCATTTTAGGCAAACACTCTAACCACTACACCATTTGAGTTTTACTGGCATGATTGTGTATATTTCTATTTAGCTTCTTTTGATATTTAAACTCTGCTATGCATAGCTGTGTGAGAGGCAAACCCGTGCAGCTACGCTTAAACTTTATTGCACACAGGAAAAAAAAGGAATATATTTTAAATATTGCTGTTTGAAACGTAGAACATTGATAGAATGACAGGCTTTGGATTAGTATGTATTTTCTGAGGATGTAGAGTCTTACATGCAAATATTTGTCATTATTTAATGACTTCAATTCACAGCTATTTGCCAGACAGGTGCAGATTTTAGGGAAACACACCAAAAATATGAACAAGTAATCTGGACATTCTGCGAAGATCTGTAAAGTTGAGAGGTAAGGCTGTCTCTTATTTTCTCCACAGACACTAAAGTGTCTGTGGAGACTTTCATTCATTTTGTCATGTGTAGGAGGCATGTGTATTGTGAGAGCACTGCTCTCAGGCATGCCCCTGCACTCACAGACAGAACCGTGTCCATTTTAGAGCATGGCAGCACGCCTTCATGCATATACATGGCGCGCTGCCATGCTGCACGGGAACGGTCCCTTCCATGCAGGAATAAGCCATTCCTGCACAGAAGTTTGCTGAATTCTGGGGAATATCTTTAATAGTTTTAGGGGGAGCAGCTGAAAATGTTGCCTTACATTTATTAAGGAAAATGTTACTTAAATTTATTAAGAGCTTGGGGGGGGGGGGTCCATTTTCAAGTGATAGGTGTCCAAGGAGGGCAGCACTAAAAGCTTGTCAGTACAAAATGGAATTTGTTTGCTACACCCCTGACCTGTTTTATAATGAAGTTTTAATCCTGACAGTTTTGTTGTAATTTTGTTATAGTTTTATGTAATAAATTAACTTGCCGATCTTGGATTGCCACAGCATAAAGAAAGTAATGGCTGCCATCATTTACTAAACCGGTGCAATTATTTTTGCAGGAGGCTACAGAATAACTTAGCTGAGAGCACTTTAATAGATATTTCTAAGAAGTAAAAGAAATTATATGTGCAATCCCTAGAATATAGCACAATGTTGTTGTTGTATCTTTTGGCTTTTCCTGGTTAGGGGTCGCCACAGTGGAACTCCGGTCCGCTAATGATTGGCAGTAGATTTTTACATACCGAGTTGCCAGCCCTGATGCACAACCTTCAACGAAGGTACACCCATTCACGCATGTCTCCACACAGAAGACACTTTAGTTAAGAATTGAACAGGACGTCTTACTGTGAGGCGACAACACTACCGCAGCACCACCACCGCAGTAATAATATAGCACAATACATATAGTTAGTTGCAATTAGTAAAAGAGAAATAACATATAATGTATCATATGAAAAAATGAAAAAGCAGAATGAGAGTTAATGTATGCGACTATAACAAACACAACACATAAAATACACATCAGGGAAAAACAGTCAATGTCCAGGCAGAGGACCACAGGCATGGGGAAAACCAGGCAATGACCATAAAGTAAGGCTACAATAACATCATCCTGAGATAGCTATTCAGCATAGAAGACGCTAGATAAAGAGAGATGTCTGCCCTTTTCTGCTTTAAGGCTGGCGGAAAATATGGTGATATGGCTATATTTAGTCTTACTGAATTGCGATGTGTCAGAAAGGGATACAATAATGCCCCTCAAGGGAGACAACAAATGAAAAAGATTATGAATATAGCTATAAAGGATGAAAAGGTTGGGAAGTATTACCAGGGAGGACCATGCCAAGTACTCATATGAGGAACATGATAATACCATTTATGGGGCTTGCATGTCCTATATTAGCACTAGCCATTATCTCAGTCAAGTGCAAAGCACAGTTAGCCCCTGAGCTGAAATCAACCTATTCTTTCCTAAGTTGTGTATAATTCACATCTTCAGCCAGACTTATGTTGCGCAAAAATTCTCACATTTGATAACTAAAGCACTGAAGCCATTAAAGTATTCAATTGTCCAGAAAATTAAGACATGTAGAGACATTGTGTTTTCTTCCTGGGAGAGAGGCACACTGCCATAAGTGCCAGAAATGCACCCCTACAAACTGCAAGCGTTGGAGGGAGAACCTCCTGGTCTACCTGCCAGCCCAGAAGATGATGGCAATTCTTCAGGGTGGGGATCAGCAAGACGGTCCTATGTTCTAAGTTGTTAGATCATAAAATAATATATATATATATATATATATATATATATATATATATATATATATATAGGTCTACCTGATAACACCGAAAGTCCACAACGCCGACGACGAGAACACCGACACCAGAAGATCGACAATGGAGATAACCAACAGTTGAAAATCCCGATGCTGAGAACACCGACATGTTAAGGTAAGTGTGCGATAGTGATGGACTGTAGGGTTAGGGACAGATTAAGTGAGTTATGGTTAGGGCGCAGGTCAGGTGTGTGTGTGCGATAGTGACAGACTGTAGGGTTAGGACATGGGTTAGGTGAGTGCAATAGTGGCGGACCTTAGGGTTAGGGTTTGGGTTAAGGTTAGTGCATAGGCAGTTGTGTATGTAAGGTTTAGTGTAGGTTTTTGGTGTGCTTGTGTTGTATATGCTTTTTGGACAGGGGATTTGTTTTGTTTGTTGATTGTCGGGCATGTGAAGTTTCGTGTTTTTGAACTTTCAGTTTTGTATATATATATATATATATATATATATATATATATATATATATATATATATATATATACACATATATATATATACATATATATATATATATATATATATATATATATATATATACTTTTACTCATTGTCTTCGCATGTCTAGAGTTTTTTTGTCACATGTAATGATGCTTGTTATGAGGACAGACAATTCAGAGAAGAACATCATTTTCCTTTTTCTATGAGTTGGTATGGCATCATATATGGCATATATAGAAATCAGGCTGTGGGGCAATACCCCACATGGGGGTGCAGGAGGCATAATTCCCTGCAAAAATAATTGTCTAATAATGCTGTTTGTAATTTTGTTTTGTTATTTATTAAGCTCACAATGTTGTTGAGGTTCTACACTTATTTTATGATATTTTGCATCTTGAATGAGGGAGACAAAATTTTTCGCTGTAAACCCAGTTGGGATAGGGTTGGCAAAATAATTATTTTGCTATATCACTGCTTATTGATATCAACTGTTTGCATCAGCTGTGCAGGTTCTAGTCTTTCCTATCACATTAGGTTGTGGAATGCTTTTGTCCATCCTTAATTCTGAGTTGAAGGAGAAGATGGTCATGACCCTGCCTTCTGCAGCCACAGTGGCTAGGCTACCATGCAACTTACAGTCATTTTGACTCTACTAATTCTGTTACTATGGCAGCAAACTCAGGTCTGACCTAACTGAGGCTGCTCTTCTTCAAAGATGAACTCAGTCAATCAGTCAGTCCATATCAGATGTCCTGTTTAAGGGTCCTCCCATTTGACCAGCACACTCAGGACTTGGCTGAAAATCTACAGTGAAGAAGAAGTAGCCCTTTTTCAAGGAATATGACCTTTATGAACCTCCTTCAACTTCTACTAGACCATTCCAACCCCCCCCCACAAGAAGAGCCCCCTTGTAGATCAAGGATAGTCCTTAAGCACCACAAGGCTATGCCCCACCTCCTTTGGTGCCAAATGACTCATTTGAGCAGAAAATTATTTCAGCCCATCGTCCTCAGTCTTATAGGCCCAGGGCTATCTGTGGAAGTATTTCCCTTAACTCATTAACTCCAATGGAACTCAAGAAGTTTGCACGGTAACTTCCAATGAACGGAGCCTAAGCCTTTTGACAGAATCAAATTATGCCCTTACATTCCTAACAAAAGTTCATATCTTTGTAACCATAGGGGTTATGAAAGAAGTATAAAAGGCAAACTCTTCAGCAGAAACTATTTTTATAGTGGTAGTATTCTTTAGGGGATTTATATCATAAGCTCAAAAGCTGAAAACTCCGAAGCACAAAACTCTGAACCTCAAACCTCGAAAATCAAAAACATTGAACCGTAGAATGGAGATTGCCGTAGAGTGCGGGAATGGAAGATTTCCCTTTACTACACTGTAGTGTGATCTCGGAGTTGCTCTACTTAAGTAGCAGGGGTGTGGGGGGTGCAGGGGGGCTTGCCCTACTGCATAGAGCATTTTTTTTGTTTTGGGTAATTATGGGGTTTTTTGGTGGATTCGATGTTGTCAGCTTTCGAGGTTTGATGTTTGCGGTTTTGTGCTTCAGAGTTATCAGCTTTCGATTATATGATATAGACCCTTCTTTAGTTTCTAGGTCTTAAACCAAATTTTATAAGCCAGTAAACACAGTAACTATTACAGTTGTAATATTTTGTAAACAACTTACAATATTTCAGCAACCACTCAAGTTACACACATAATGTCAGCAGCAATTTATTCATCTAGCTGAGAGCTTTCATATGAGGCTAAGGCATTTTGCCTGTGTTACTGCTTGTTGAGATATTTAGAAAAATTTGAAAATTATATCTATATAAATTAATATCTTAAAAACAAGAGTTAGTTATCTATTTACCTGCACTAGACACAGGTTAAGTATTAACGCAGTTGAGTTTTTATCTTTTAAAACCTGGTACATAACATGGTTTTGAAATTATTTATGCAAATATGAGCAAGCAATATTTGATGGCTAGAGGTGTCAGTAGGAGTTAACTGTAGATGCATCTGGAGACGTCACTTGGATGTAATGAGTTAATTTGTCCTACATGCCCAAGGCTGTCTGTGAAAGAGTTCCCTTAATTTGCCCTTTAGGCTGAGGGCTATCTGTGGGCATAGTTCCCTTAATTTGCCCTATAGGCTGAGGGCTATGTGTAGAAGTAGTTCCCTTAATTTTTTTCTACAGTCCCAGGGCTATCTGTGGAAGTCGTTCCCTTAATTTTTCCTATAGACCAAGAGCTATCTGTGGAAGTAGTTCCCAGAATTTGTTGTACAGGCCCAGGGCTATCTGTGGAAGTAGTTCCCTTAATTTGTCCTACAGGCCTAAGGCTCTGTGGGGAAGAGATCTGTTAATTTGCCATATAGGCCGAAGACTATCTGTGTAAGTAGTTCCCTTAATTTGTCCTCTAGGCTCAGGGCTTCTAAGGAAGTAGTTCCCTTAATTTGTCCTATAGGCCGAGGGCTATTTGTGGAAGTAGTTCCCCTTAATTTGTTCTACAGGCCCAGGGCTATCTGCGGAAGTAGTCCCTTTAATTTGTCCTACAGGCCTAAGGCTCAGTGGGGAAGAGATCTGTTAATTTGCCATATAGGCCGAAGACTATCTGTGTAAGTAGTTCCCTTAATTTGTCCTCTAGGCCCAGGGCTATCTTTGAAAGGAGTTCCCTTAATTTGTCCTATAGGCCAATGACTACCTATGGAAGTAGTCCCCTTAATTTGTTCTAAAGGCCCAGGGCTCTCTGTGGAAGTAATTCCCTTAATTTGTCCTACAGGCCCAGGGCTATCTGCAGAAGTAGTTCTCTTAATTTGTCCTACAAGCCCAGGGCTATCTGTGGAAGTAGTTCCCTTAAATTGCCCTATAGGCCGAGGGCTATCTGTGGAAGTAGTTCCCTTAATTTGTTCTACAGGCCCAGGGCTATCTGCAGAAGTAGTTCCCTTAATTTGTCCTACAGGCCTAAGGCTCTCTAGAAAAGAGTTCCCTTAATTTGCCCTATAGGCCAAGAACTATCTGTGGAAGTAGTTCCCTTAATTTGTCTTCTAGGCCCAGGGCTATCTGTGGAAGGAGTTCCCTTAAATTGTCCTATAGGCCGATCACTATGTATGGAAGTAGTTCCCTTAATTTGTTCTCCAAGCCCAGGGCTCTGTGTGGAAGTAGTTCCCTTAATTTACCCTATAGACGGAGGACTATCTGTGCAAGTGGCTCCGTTAATTTGTTCTACAGGCCCAGGGCTATCTGTGGAAGTAGTTCTCTTAATTTGTCCTACAGGCTCAGGGTTATCTGTGGAAGTAGTTCCCTTAATTTGTCCTATAGGCCCAGGGCTATCTGTGGAAGTAGTTCCCTTAATCTGCCCTATAGGCAGAGAACTATCTGAGTAAGTAGTTCCCTGAATTTTTCCTAGAGGCCCAGAGCTATCTGTGGAAGCAGTTCCCTTAATTTGTCCTACAGGCCCAGGGCTACCTGTCGAAGTAGTTCCCTTAATTTGTCCTATAGGCCCAGGGCTATTTGTGGAAGTAGTTCCCTTAATTTGCCCTATAGGCCGAGAGCTATCTGTGTAAGTAGTTCCCTGAATTTGTCCTCTAGTCCCAGGACTATCTGTGGAAGGAGTTCCCTTAATTTGTCCTATTGGCCAATGACTATCTGTGGAAGTAGTTCCCTTAATTTGTTCTACAGGACCAGGGCTCTCTGTGGAAGTAGTTTCCTTAATTTGCCCTATAGACCAAGGATTATCTGTGGAAGTAGTTCCTTTAATTTGTTCTACGGGCCCAGGGCTGTCTGTGGAATTAGTTCCCTTTATTTGTCCTACAGGCCCAGGGCTATTTGTGGAAGTAGTTCCCTTAATTTGTTCCACAGGCCCAGGGCTATCTGTGGAAGTAGATCACTTAATTTGTTCTACAGGCCCAGGGCTATCTGCGGAAGTAGTTCCCTTAATCTGTCCTACAGGCCTAAGGCTCTCTGGGGAAGAGTTCTGTTAATTTGCCCTAAAGGCTGAGGACTAGCTGTGTAAGTAGTTCCCTTAATTTGTCCTCTAGGTCCAGGGCTATCTGTAGAAGGAGTTCCCTTAATTTGTGCTATAGGCCAATGACTATTTGTGGAAGTAGTTCCCTTAATTTGTTCTACAGGCCCAGGGCTCTCTGTTGAAGTAGTTCCCTTAATTTGTCCTACAGGGCTATTTGTGGAAGTAGTTCCCTTAATATGCCCTATAGGCTGAGGGCTATCTGTGGAAGAAGTTCCCTTAATTTGTTCTACAGGCCTAGGGCTATCTGTGGAAGTAGTTCTCTTAATTTGTCCTACAAGCCTAAGGCTCTCTGGAGAAGAGTTCCCTTAATTTTCCCTATAGGCCGAGGTCTATCTGGGGAAGTAGTTCCCTTAATTTATTCTACAGGCCCAGGGCTATCTGTGGAAGTAGTTCCCTTAATTTTTCCTATAGGCCCATGGCTATCTGTGGAAGGAGTTCCCTTAATTTGTCCTATAGGGCGATGACTATCTGTGGAAGTAATTCCCTTAATTTGCTTTACAGTCCCAGGGGTATCTGTGGAAGTAGTTCCCTTAATTTGTGCTACAGGCTCAGGGCTATCTGTGGAAGTAGTTCCCTTAATTTGTTCTACAGGCCCAGGGCTATCTGTGGAAGTAGTTCCCTTAATTTGTCCTATAGTCCAAGAGCTATCTGTGGAAGTAGTTCCCTTAATTTGTTTTACAGGCCCAGGGCTATCTGTGGAAGTAGTTCCCCTAATTTGATCTACAGGCTTAAGGCTCTCCGGGGAAGAGTTCTGTTAATTTGCCCTATAGGCTGAGGACTATCTGTGTAAGTAGCTCCCTTAATTTGTCCTCTAGGCCCAGGGCTATCTGTGGAAGGAGTTCCCTTAATTTGTCCTATAGGCCAATCACTCTCTGTGGAAGTAGTTCCCTTCATTTTTTTCTACAGGCCTAGGGCTCTCTGTGGAAGTAGTTGCCTTAACTTGTCCTACATGCCCAGGGCTATCTACGGAAGTAGTTCCCTTAATTTGTCATACAAGCCTAAGGCTCTCTGGAGAAGAGTTCCCTTAATTTGCCCTATAGGCCGAGGAATAACTGTGGAAGTAGTTCCCTTAATTTGTCTTCTAGGCCCAGGGCTATCTGTGGAAGGAGTTTTCTTAATTTGTCCTATAGGGTGATGACTATCTGTGAAAGTAGTTCCCTTAATTTGTTCTACAGGCCCAGGGCTCTCTGTGGAAGTAGTTCCCTTAATTTTCCCTATAGACCGAGGACAATCTGTGGACGTAGTTCCCTTAATTTGTTCTACAGGCCCCGGGCTATCTGTGGAAGTAGTTCCCTTAATTTGTTCTACAGGCCCAGGGCTATCTGTATAAGTAGTTCTCTTAATTTGCCCTATAGGCCCAGGGCTACCTGTGGAAGGAGTTCCCTTAATTTGTCCTATAGGCTGATGACTATCTGTGGAAGTAGTTCCCTTAATTTTGCCCTATAAGCCAATCACTCTCTGTGGAAGTAGTTCCCTTAATTTTTTCTACAGGCCTAGGGGTCTCTGTGGAACTAGTTCCCTTAACTTGTCCTACAAGCCCAGGGCTATCTACGGAAGTAGTTCCCTTAATTTGTCCTACAGGCACAGGGTTATCTGTGGAAGTAGTTACCTTAATTTGCCCTATAGGCCCAGGGCTATCTGTGGAAGTAGTTCCCTTAATTTGTGCTCCAGGCCTTAGGCTCTCTGGGAAAGAGTTCTGTTATTTTGTCCTATAGGCCCAGGACTATCTGAGGAAGTAGTTCCCTTAATTTATGCTCCAGGCCTTAGGCTCTCTGGGGAAGAGTTCCGTTATTTTGTCCTATAGGCCCAGGACTATCTGTGGAAGTAGTTGTTGCCTTGAGTTGCAGAGTCTTCACTTCACAACAGATTATTGAATTCTAGTGGTGGCAATGGAAGGCCACTTTTTAGAGCTCTTTGTCCTTCCCTATAAGGAATTTGCTTAAAGGTTAAGTTGTAGAGATCTTGGGGTAGGCTAAGGGTCTACTACTTAAAGTGGCTGTAGAGACTGCTCGTTATTTCAAAAAAAAGATAGGGGTTCTACTGCCATCTTTTCTTAGCCCCAAACAGGGTCAAAAGCTTCTGTCCTTTTTTGGACCTTATGGACTTCAGTGGGCACATCCAGCACACTAAGCAGAGTTTGTTTTTGAGGGGATTATGCCCAGATTGGTGCAGCATGCCTGAATGGTGTACTGCACACAGTAGACACCTTCTAGCTGGTTAGTGTCCTTGGTCTATCAAATAGTTGTTGACAGACTGCCGTGGGTGGGCACCAGTTAATGAATAAAACTGATGTTGTTTGACCTTTCTTCTACATCCAGATTATTTACTAAAGTATTACCCATAGTGCCTAACGTACTGGAAGACAAGGAGTTTATGTATTCTATTAACTAAACAAAGGACACCTGATGACATTTTAAGGGATTTATTTGTGGAACTGATAATCATGTGCACACAGACACTGAAGGTGATAGTGTGAGAAGACCTCTCTAATCTCATCTAAATTGTTTAGTTTCATTGGTGAAGAGTTGAACACTCTGCACTGTTGGTCCTTCCTTGCCAATGAAGAAGACTCAGAACTCCTGTCTGTCCCCAAACCTAGCAAATTTGCTGGGCATTTTCTGTACTCGTACCACGTTGCTATAGCATGGAACTCCTTACCTGTATCCCTCAGGTCAGAACCTTCCCTCCCATCCTTCAAGACCATTCTGAAGGACTTCCTAGCCAAAAGCTGGGTCTGTTCTTGGCTCATCTTCAGAATAAGCTATATCCCTAAATGTGAATAAGTACCTTTTCATACCTCACTCCTACTAACTATCCCTACTTTACTCACTTCCTTTCTTCTGCCATTTCCTCTCCCCTGGTTTTCTCCCTCTTAACATAGCATATGCCTGTTTTTCTCTAACTTCATATTGAAATTCTTGTTTGTATTATACTAATTTGCCTCTAATTTCTCTCTAAACTGGCGATAATTTCTCTAAATATTAAATAATTGTCATATAAGTTGCATGTATTCTTAACCAATGTTTTCACATTATGTCTAATTTAGTGTAATTATTTAAACTGTAGATGTTTTTGTATTATTTTTGAAGATTGCAAAATTATTGTTCTTAAAATATTTTGTAATAATTTGGAGCTTTTCAACCTGGGCCTCACCTGAAAATGGGGTCCTACCCAGTCAGACTTTCCCAGTTAATCAAATGCAAATAAATAAATCAACAAACACATTATGCTGTACAGAGGCATTGACGTGTCCAAACTCAAAGACTTCTACATCTTCTGGGCTTTAATGGCTGCCGCAAACTTACCACATTGTTTGTATGCCCCAGGACATGGGAGATGTAGTCTGTGTGGTCTAAGTGGCTAGAGTCTCACCCCCCACACTAATTTCTTCACAGTGTCAGAAGTCTGTCACAAGGCCCTAAAGTGATACACAGTTCCTTTCAATCATTAGGAGGCATTCCCTTTCCTGTTGCTGAATCTGTCACTAGTACTGATGATGAATTTTTCTCTGTCTGAGTTGGAAGCCCACCTTCAGACCTCTAAACTTCAAGGGAATTGTTTCTGGTTGGAGAAATGGTTTCATACCAGCCAGATGGAGGTTTGCAATCATCCTACTCCTGATGGCTTAGAAAGAATAGTTGCAAGTAGGAGACACTCCTGATTTGACCTGACAGATAACTTGAGGTGGAGTCTATAAACTATTAGGAACCATTAGCCTATACCCCTGTAGGGAGACATTTTGCATGCCAGGCAGCAGGCAATAAGCAGGTGGATCAGTCTTTCAGCTGTTTATATCACAGAAAAAGTGAACATATTAGCAGGCTCTCTGTGCTCCTCTAGTCTTTTCTGAGAGCAGTGGATGCAGTGTACCCATCTATTTAAGATCATCCTGATCTGAGACAATCTGTGATCCAGCATACTTCTGTCACCAAAAGAACACGTTGGCCTCCATCTTTTCTACTTTGTGTAGCAAGGTAAGGTAGGGCTCACAGCAGATGAATTATGTGACTCAAGGCAAAGGAGATTACTGCATGCCCTCCCAACATTTTGTCTGATCGTTCCAAAATTCAGAACAGAGGTAGCAAAACTAATCTTTGTCACGGTATGTCACACCCCCCCAAAATGACCAAAAAAGGTGTTTTCAGGCTCCCATGTTCTTAACAGTACAGAAACCTCTGTCGAAACTAAAAATATGCAAAGCTCCAGTGGTGTGGGTTTGTGGATCCGAACTGTATAAATATCACCAGCGTAACTTTTATAGGTGGACCAAGGTTATAATTGCAAGCATGTGACAAAAAGCAGACTGCTTTCAGGCAAAAGCCTTCCACACTGCAGAAAACTAAACACTAAAATGTGTATCATTTAAATAGGTTCAACTATATGTTTCAATAATTTAAAGAAATGTGCATTCAAGCTATATATCATTAGAATCATTAAAAAAGTAAACATTTAGGCATGATGATATTCTAATGACCCACAAAAGCAGCAATTTAAAATGTTGAAATACATGCTATGTGTAATGACATATTAACGCTTATGTGACACAACATAAAAAATTATAAACTAACATTTAAACCTGAGCTAAACAAAGCTCCTAGATTTATAATCCATCTTTTCTCTTTACTTGTTTGAATGATCACTTCCCCCTCCAATTTTCTATGCCATTGGAAAACCCAGGGGGAGAGAAGGCTCTTCATGTGGTGAATGTGCATCATCAGGCTTAGGTTTTGCAAGACGTGGGCTAATGATTTTAGCAACATAAATCATTTTCTCTGCTCTGGGGAGGGAAGGGACGAATAAATGCTGTCTGAGAGGATTTCTAATTTGTGAGACCTACTTTCCCCTTAAGTACATGTTCTCACATTCATTTTACAACTACATATATATATATATCTGTTCCTGCTTATCATGTATATTTTATCCTGCATTTAAACATTTGTAAATGTTTATATTTTGTCCAGAAGAATACATCCATTTCAATAAAAATAATTTAATCAAAAGCTGTCTCATTCAAAACAAATGTGACTGACTTTCAAAAATACACTTGTTATTAGGGGAAAGCCATCTCATCCATATTGCAGCAGATTTTGCTCCTCCACACCCAGAATCACCATAGTAATGGCAGCATGGGGCAAGAGTGAGGCCTGATCACAGCGACCTTATTCGAGAAATATATGTTTTAGCCATATGCAGATCTTTGGGCATATGGAAATTACACATGGGTTTGAGTACGTAGCAGTTATATGGTCATATTTCTTGTACAATTTGTCATTTTGGTCACTTAATCAGTGCAGCAACTTTTTATGTTTTGACAGCTTAACTGTTACTTGCTAATCCAACTTTAAAACCAAGACAGTAATTTGCATGGAGCTGCTAGTCTGTAGATATCTATAAATCAAATAGATTAGCAATCTGAATAAAAAGTACAATGGTTATTAAAATGAGTATAACCTTACACATACTCACGTGTTTGTGAGCACGCATACACACAAAACCAAAAAAAAAAAATATTAACAGGAATACATTTTTATTCCAAAACAACAGCAACCATTCTATTTCTACTGCCAAATGTTTGAAAGCAAAATATTGATTCTTCATAAATATATATTATGCGAAAAAAAGTAAAAGTGCAGACACAATAAAAAATAAATAATAAAATAAATGTACTACCTTCTACAGCAGATTAGTAATAGATATGTCTTACTAAAACTGTAATGGTAAGTCTCACTTCAGCTACAAATCTTAGCAGTTTTACAAACATTATTGCTTCCTACATCAAGCAAAATATGGGCAATAGCTCCTGTTTTTGAAATGTAACATATTAAAATCATACACTAGCAATTTAATATGAGACATATTCCCTTGCAGTGTGCAAAAAGTCTGCTGAAGTTGTTTAGCTCCAGCCATTTCTGTTTTATTCCTTGCCTGTCAGCAGGACAATTTGCAAAGGTACCATCTGTTTTAAAAATCTGCTATCCGTCCAGTACAGCTCAGGGATTCCTTGTATCAAAATCTTGGACTCTCTCCAACCCTTAACTGTCTTCATTGTTCTATGTGAGTGAAATTAAATCCAAAATCAGTGCTCTCTTGCCTGTTCTCACTCAGCAAAGGTCATACTGGGACATTAAAAAATAACCACAAAAGTCTATTATTACTCAAGGTACTGCTGTTCTAAGACATTTTGGCATTTCATTATGTACTGGGGGCCCTGTTTTATTGTACTCTGCTTTCAGGGTATTCAGTTTCCCTTTTGCCTCTCCACTTATGGAATGTGATTTACCTTGCCTCTGGCCCGCAGTTCAGCCCACAGGGAGGCAGTTATAATGTCTTGCTTCAGAGAACAGAGAGGGTAGAAGAATGTATAATATTCTTTGTTCTTTCTGGCTGCAGACTAAGTCCCTGAGTCATTCAGAGTGTTTGGTACTGACCCAGCATTCCCCTTCTTTCATCTTGTCTGTTACGGGAATGTCAGTATGATGCATGTTATGGTAGTTCATTGTGATGAAAGTCTCTACATAAAACATAGGCCATGATGACAGATGAGGACCAGTTGACCACACAGTCTGCCCAGTTCACTGTCCACTCGATGTGTCGTCAAGCCCTGATAACCAAAAGCATATTTCTTCCTGTCTGTCACTACAACCTCTTTACATCTTTATCAAATTTTTCTGAATTTCCTCACTGGTCTTGAACTTAACCTCTCCTCTGGAAGTATAGTGTTTGCATTATTTTCTGTCTTTGAGGATGAATGCATTAATTTCTTTATGTTTTCACTGGCCAATTTCCCCTTCAACAGCCTTGTAAAAGTGAATATTCATGATTGCTGTACATAATGATACAGTGAAATAAACACTGCAATTCTCAGCATCTGCATCTCTACCACTGCTATAAACTACTTTTTTGACATTTACACATTATTCTTTCATCAAAGTTCCACCTTTTTATTAACTAAGAAATGCAGCATATAAAAAATAGAATTGCTTGATATCTGGACTTTTATTTTAATGTCAGAAAATGCAAGGTAGTCACTGCCTGTAATATGCACAGAGTGAAGGCCAGGAGAAACCATGCACCATTCAGTCCTGTGCTGAAGAATATCTCGTGACATTTTATTTATTATTTATCATTTGTTGACCGGGAAAGTCCGACTAGGTTCCACAGAGCCTGTTTTCAGCGGAGGCCCGGGGAGAAATGCTCCAGATGCATGTCTTTGGATTCCAGTGGATCAGAATGACTTCTAATGCAAATGAGCTTGTATCATGCAGGTGCTGCATCAGCAGTGCACCTCCCCACACCAATGGAGAACTGATACATTGTAGCCTCTGAAAGAAAGTAACATCCGAGGTAGTGTAGTCAGAGCAATGCACTGACTTCTAATGTCATGCAAGCTGCAGCCCACATAATTACAATGTTAGTGGACTCAAGGTTACATAATGACAAAAGAATGCTTCTTAGTTTGGGGTAGATGGGAAAAGCTGATGTAATGTAGTTAATAATGCATATGAATGAACAAGCAACATAACCGATACCTTGCATGCGTAAAACATATGCTGCATAAAACATGGGCTACATGGCACATGGTTGCCATGGATGATAAGAAACCTGTAACAAACTACAAAATATGATACAATGTAGCCAGGAAAACATCCTGCAGATAATCCAGACTTGAACCCTATCCTCTTAAACTCATATTTTTGCTCTGGCTGTAGAGCCAGTGCCTTTTCATAAATTCTCAATGCAGTTTACTTGTATGATTAGCTAAGCTCCTGGTGTCAAACAGTGCCACTCTACACTCCCCGTACAATTTCTGTACATAGCTTCTAATTAGCCTATAGCTGCATTTGTTATATTCGGTTGTGATTGTATTATATAATTTCATCCCCCAGAATCCATACTTTATTTATTCAGTTGCTGTAGAATTCCTTGGTACAAGTTCATAGGTTCATAGATTAGTACTAGGCGAACTGCCCTTGTGTGTCCTTTTAAGCTTAGCCAATTATCCCATGTAAGAATCAAACTCCACACCTTGTGTCTGTAAGGTAAACACCTTAATCATTATACCAACCTCCCAAGTTCTCTAGCAAGGCACCTTATCCCCTTCTCCTCCTTCCCATTTCCATAAGTTTTTCCTTTCCTGTTAGGCCTTCATGTGCAATTTTCACTAGAATCCTTCCCAGCACTGCATTCCTTAGGCTTCTCATCCCCATATTTCCTCAATGCCCGGAGCCTTGGCTTGTCGTTATTATTAAACTACTTCAACCTTCATTAGTGTTGCTATCTTCCTCAAAAAATATTCTTTCTGTCAATGATTCCCCACTGCACTCACAAATATCTCATCCTTTCTTCTGTCCCTCAAATGGTCTATACCCCTTCCACTCCCTGCTTTCTTGCTTCTACTCTGCCACACCATCTCTACCCACCCTATTGGCCCCTAACAAAGTACTCATATGGCATGCTCATATATTTGCATTATACACACACACACACACACACACACACACACACACACACACACACACACACACACACACACACACACACACATACATATATATGTATACATTTTCTCATATGGCATAGTACTCATATATTCATGGTCTCCTCTGATACTCAGGATCATAACCAAAGCTGCCCATTCACTAGCGCTGCTTGTCATTTGCCATGTTTTTCTTGCTTTACTGCATCGTTCTCTTGTATCACTTGATTTCTTCCATCAGGTAGGCTTGTTATTCCTGGCCCTGCTGTTCGCACTTCTCATAAAGCATTTATCACAGCACAGCATAAGTCCTAATACCACCATCCATTTCTCTCTTTTGTCACATCTGCCATATTCTCACACATTGGTAACTGAGGACAATAATACAGCTGCTACCGTGTTCCTTTGTCCCTCTACAGTTAATAAGACTGTGCACCTCCCAGCTAAGAGCACACAGATCAAACAAGAATTGAAAGAAATTAACAAAAAACAAAAAGAAAAAAATTCATTACAATATCCAGCAGAACCAAGGACTGCTACTTACTGCTGAAACATTACCTTAGTCATTAAAGCAGGTCTGGATTAAGTACGGTACAACAGACATTATTTAGTAATTTGATGAAATCTTACAAGTCTCCGAGCTCAACTTAACCTCAAAGATTGAAAGCAGTATTAGGGATTCTTCAATTACATTAGATAATTGAAAGGAAATAATGTGATCATAACATGTCATTTGTAAGCGATGATATATCACTCAACCATAGGAGGGTGAAAGTATTCGCAGAAAAATATTTTTGTGAACTTCTTGACCAGAAAATGCTTGTCATGTCAGGGTGATACAGAGAGAAAGGCAGATATCTCTTGAATAGCTACGGTTATGATAAATGCAGGCATAAATAAAATTTAAATCTCGTCTGTCATGGGACCAGATGGCAAACCGAGTGATTTTTTTAAAAAGTATCAAGGAATATCAAAGTAAACCCCTGTTAATTATGTGAAACAAAAAGTAAGTAGCTACATGTCACTACGTTATGAAGGCAGGCTGAGGGATTCCAGTTCACAAAAGGATTGAGGGTCTCACCATACCCAAGCAATATGAGACTCAATATTCTATGTACAATCATAGGTTCATAGGTTCATAAGTTGGTATTAGGCTATCAGCCCTAGGGCCTATACAAATCTAGCCATAACAATTCCCTGGCTACTTCTTCCCATGCTATTTACTTCCCTGGACTCCTGTCTAGTAGGGCAACTGACATGATCCCCAGGGTGAATTTCCTTTCTCCCATCCAATTGTCAAGGTTCCTTTTGAAGAGGGCCAAAGATTCGCTCTGCTTGACATGTATGGGCAGTCTATTCCAGAGACTGGGGAGTCTCTGGGTAAGGAACCTATCCCTCCAGCATGTTTTGTTTATTGTGATGACAAGGTTTAGATCCCTGGAGCGTATGGCTCTGAGGGATTGGGATTTCTTTAAGGGTAACATGTCCAACAGCTCTGGGTTTGATATGGCCTTGTATATTAAGCAGAGATCGCCTCTGAGTAGACAATATACAACAGAGTATAGCTGGAGTTTTTTAAGGTGGTCAGTGTTGGGCATCTGCTTTAGGCCTGTGATTCTTTTAGTGAGGTATTTTTGCGGTCTTTCCAGTTGTTGCATATGTTTTGAGAGGTACATACCAAATGGGTCATTGTATTCTATAATGGGTCTAATGAGGGATGAGTAGAGTAGGACAATGACCTCCTTTTTTCTTGGTGAAAAGCCCTTAGCAATGAGGTGTGCCACACAGAAGGATTTCCTGACTGTTGTGGTGATGTGGTTATCGAAGGTGAGACCACTGTCCACCTGTATCCCTAAGTCTCTTATCACACTTTTGGTGTTTAGTGTACTGCCACCTATGTGGTAATTCACTGGTACATGTTTTTTCCCAAAGGGGATAACTATACATTTCTTGGCATTGAGCTTGAGCCCATGGCTCTGGCACCAAGCATCTGTTTCTGTAAGGCCCTTTTGTAGAGTATCCACATCTTTTGGGGATTCAATAATGGCTCCCAGTTTGCAGTCATCTGTGAACTTTGTTAGCCAGAGTCCCTTAGTTTTGGCCTGTACTTCAAAGAAGTAGATGCCAAACAAGAGCGGTCCCAGGACTAAACCCTGAGGTACTCCACTTGTGACTTGTCTGGAGCTGGATTTCGAATTGGCTACTTTTACAGTGTGGGTTCTGTCAGTAAGCCAGTTGGAAACCCTTTGAGTAACATAGGAATTAATGCCTAGCTTAGTAAGTCTATCTATGATTCCAGAGTGGGTGATGGTGTCAAAGGCCTTGGTGAGGTCCAGAGAGGCTGTGTGGACCACCTTACCCTCATACACAGCTCTGGAGACTGAGTCGAAGAAGTTAATCAGGTTCAGGAGATAAGATTGGCCCTTCACAAACCCAAACTGGGTGGGGTCCAGTGTTTGAAGGTTTCCCAATGTCTTTGTTTATAAGTTCCATGATAATATGTTCCATGACCTTGCAGATGAGGCTCATCAGACTGATGGGGTGGTAGTTCCCAGGATCCAAGGTGGATCCCCCCTTGTACAGTGGGATAACTGTATCTGTGCGCCACTCAGTGGGTACGAAGCCTGAGGTGAGGCTATGATTAAACATGACACTTAGGTGAGGTGCCAGTTCATTTTGTAGTCATGTAGTACACAGTCCGGGATGTCATCTGGTCCCATGGATGCTATATTCTTAGCTTTGGAGAGTGCATTTTTTACCTGTGTGGCCATTATTACCAGAATTTGGCAATCTTCTGGTATTGAGATGGGCCATTAAGGGGGTGAGAGGGGGTGAAGTTGGCACTGAATTGCCAGAAGGGTTCAAGCAGTCAAAATGGAGCTTATCCAAATGTAGTTCAGGGGACCTACTGGTATTAGATATAAAACTGCATAGGTTCCTAAGATGAAATTTCATCTTTGGAATCTTGTGACATTTTCTGAAGGCATAACAGCAGCAAATGATGAAGGGATGACATTAGATGCTGCTTATCTTAATCTTGCTAAAGAATTCAACACAACTCCACATAAGGTAATAACTGACAATTTTAATACATTGTATGTTAATCTGTATGTAGTTCAAGGGGTAAAATATTGGTTAAGCAACAAGATACAAGTCAGGTTGTTGTTGGTGGTGGTGATGGGGTTACCTGCCCATCCAAATGGGGAATTCCCTTCCCCACATGTCACTGTACTCCAGTCACACCTTTCCATACTATTTTTCTCAAATATAAAAGTGAGAAATAGATTCTAGATAACTAACTATATGAATGACTACCCACTGGATAACATAATTACTTTCATAAAATATGTCAAAGTTGGGCTACTGATAATATAACAAACATGGCAGCAACATTACAATAACGAGCAGATCTAAGGTCCAGTATTCAATTGTATATAATAAGAATTAACCTCTCTAACAAAAGTAACTATTTAACTCCCATTTGCAATACCTGTAAGTTGAATCTATCCCAGAACACGGGTAGGATTGTAGCACAATTAATAGTGTCCCCAAATGAAAATTAAAAGGTAAAGGGTACTACTTACCTGGGAAATTTATCCAGTGTACAATCTCACTGAATAAACTGATTGACTCCTAATACACCACTTCGTGGCTCTGGCCTGCACCATTTGCCCTTTGAGCTCACTCAACTCCCCTAACCTACCCCCAAATTCCACCCACCCCAGCACCTCTCCATTTATTTTACCCAAACCACACCCACAACCAAAAACAGCCAATCTCCTCTCCCACGCACTTTCATAACAATTACCAAACACACCCCTAGCCTCTCAGTTCACCACCACACCCACCCTTACTTACACCTACTTCCTCCTCTCACATCTTCCTACAATTCTAGGTACAACAAAATGAAAATCATCTTTGGAGGCCTATTACTAGCCCTGATAACGTTAACATATTTCAAATCCACTCCTCCTATCACCTCACTACATAATACAAATCACCATGCAACACAGGCATACACTAAACCAAACACTCACACACATTTCCCCATTACGGCTACACTATTTCAAGACAGCTTAATGTTATACATCTACAAAACACAACTAACAACAACACATACCTTTAAGATCTCAGTTAAATACCACATAAAACAACACAAAGTATAAAACACATATTACTGGTCACAAGAAAACTTTTCATATCAGGAGATATCCACCCACATCCAGGGCCAAGCAACCCCCTACCCCCTACCAAACAAAAGTCAGACCTACTAATCATTAACATAAATACCAGAAGTCTGACAAACAAACTTCCTGATATCCAAGCCTTCATAACCCACTACTCCCCAGATATACTAACTGTCACCAAAACCTGGCTAAAACCCAACATCCAAAATGAAGAAATTCTTCCACCAGGATATAACATTATAAGGCAGGACAGGGCAAGCAAAA
The DNA here is from genome assembly GCF_019279795.1 of Protopterus annectens. Classification (NCBI taxonomy): domain Eukaryota; kingdom Metazoa; phylum Chordata; order Ceratodontiformes; family Protopteridae; genus Protopterus; species Protopterus annectens. Next base: position 1,128,083,459 of record NC_056733.1, read on the forward strand.
AGGGAGGAGGAGTAGCCATACTCTTTAAAAACACACTCAAAATAAAACACCTAGAAATCCCACCCCCAGCATTTCATAATGCAGAAACTGTAATCTCAACTCTAGCTATAAACAACACCAAGAAAATCAACATTATCTGCTGTTACATCCCCCCAGGCAACAACTCTCCCACCATAGAAGAGTTATTACAATGGATGTCAGTCAAACTTCCCAATGAAACCATTATCTTAGGTGACTTAAACACAAACTAGTTAGCCTGTAACTCCAACAACCCCACCAACCATATTAATCTCTATGGCTTTATCCAACTCATTCAAGAACCTACTAGAGTAGACAAAAGATCACACAAGCAATCAATCTTAGACTAGACACTAGTAAACTACCCAAAACACTACTATCACACTGGATGTCTACCAGACACCCTGAGTGACCACCTCCCTACATTCCTCTTGCGAAAACGCTCTAACATAACCAACCCTATTATCTTTAGACAAGTCAGAGATAAAAGAAAACTAAATACACAGGAATTAAACCACATCCTAAAACATTGTAATTGGAACCCACTACTAACACTAGACTTAGACCAAGCCATAGGCTACTTCACTAACACTTTCACCAGCATCCTCAACTCAGCTGCACCCATTAGAAAGATTAGAGTCAAGTCAAACTATGCTCCATGGCTAAGCAGGGACACAATAGCCCTACTAAAAGCCAGAGATAGAGCATGGAGATCCTGGAAAAAAGACACCAACCTAACCAAACAAAACTACCAAAAACTAAGAAACCAAGCAAAAAGACAAACCATACTCAATAAATAAAAACAATTTTCTCACCAGCCAAACCAAGCACACAAGAAACCCACAAAAATTCTGGAATTCCATCAACTCCCAACTCAACCCTGGAAAAACATCCACCCCAACTCCCACCACCAATAATAACACCACAGACATTGCATCCCAATTTAACCAACATTTCACTCAAACAATTCTATCACTGTCCTCTCAGATCCCCAAAACCTACCACCCAGACCCACCTAGCAAGCCCCTTAACAATATCCCCTCTTTCACACTCTCGCCTATCCCCACCACTACTATTAGAAAACTTCTACAAAAACTCAAACCCACCACCCTTGCTGCAGACAACCTACCTGCTGACTTCCTAAAAATGGCAGCTGATTCCCTCTCATACCCAGTATCTATCCTGATAAACCGCTCCATACAGGAAGCCTACATCCCTAAACTATGGAACGTATCTAACATTATCCCTCTTCACAAAGGAGGAAACTCTTATGATTTCTCCAACTACCAACCAATAGCCATCCTACCCCCTTATCCAAAATACTTGAAAGGTGTATACACTCCGAGGTTGTGCAATTTCTAAACTCTAACAACCTCCTGTCATCCACTCAACACAGCTTCCGACAACACCATAGCACTACTACCGCTCTTCTGACCTTTACAAACATAATGAACCTACACAGAAACAACAACAATTTTGTATTAGCAATATTTCTAGACTTACCCAAGGCATTTGACATGGAATCACACACCATGCTACTGGATTCCATGTCCTCCCTATGCTTTGCCCCTTCCATTATCACATGGTTTAAATGCTACTTAGACAGATAGCAGTCTGTTCAGTGGCAGAATACACTATTATCACTACTTCCTACAACCATAGGAGTCCCACAGGGTTCAATATTAGGACCACTACTTTTTTTCCATTTTCACTAACAGCCTCCATACCTCCACCCAAAATGCCTCACTCATACAGTACACAGATGACTCCACTCTCATCAGCTCTGCACCTTCACTCACAACCCTTCAAAAACTTACTCAAGACTCCTTCACCTCAGTAGAAAACTGGAATACCCAGATTCAACTAATCCTTAATGCCAACAAAACCAAACTACTCATTTTCTCCCCTAACAAATCTAAATCTATCAACCAACCTTTTACAATCACTGCCAAAAATGGTACCAACATCTCACCCACAAACCATACCAAACTCCTTGGCATGATAATAGACAACAAACTACTGTTTGATGTGCATATAGCACAAACCATAAAAAAGGTCCACAAAAAATTGGGGACACTATATAGACACAAAAAATTTCTAACTGACCAAGCGCATGTGACACTTACCCAAACACACGTTCTATCTACTCTAATGTACGCTGTTCCGATCCTTACTCACATAGGAAAACAGGACCTTGAACAACTTCAGTCATGCTACAATAAAATCGCCAGATTCGCTTCTAAATCCAACTACAAATCACACCACTGTCATGCACTGCGCAAACTGCAATGGCTAGAACTACCCCAACTACTCAACTATCATCAACTAACAATTGCGTACAATATTTTGAACTATCCCCTCAAAACCCCATCTCTTAGTAAATTACTAACCAAGCACACATCAAATTGTCCCCTACATTCTTCAGAAAAAACACTGCTGTCTATCTCTAAAGCCAACAACTCCGCAGGACAAGTTCTATTCTCCCACAGCATAGCAAGAAACTGGAATAACCTTCCCCCTACCCTTACCTCTGCTACATCGGCCAATATGTTTAAAAGCTCTCTAAAAGTCCACCTTATGAATAAATGGAAGTGCCCATGCATCACATAACATTTAAACATATCACTTGCGACCATGATTTCTATTCTCACTGTGATATATATACTATATTGTATTTCTGTTTGACACTGTATAACAATTATTTCAATCTGCTGAACTTTATTGCGAACTGTACATAATCTATGTCTGAACATTTGATGTGCTGAACTTATCATAAATTGCACATAATCTATGTCTGAACAGTTGATGTGGGAACTTATTGTAAACTGGACTTAAAATTTATGGAGCTTTTGTCCCTGGGCCGCCGCTGTAAATGGACCTGTGTCCAGTCGGACTATCCCGGTACACAAATGTAAAATAAAATAAAATAAAAAATAAATTATGAAACACTTTGCAAGATTATGCAGTAATCTTCCCATTTTTATAATCAGAACACATTAGTTCTTAACTTCTTTAAAACTGCATAGATAACTCACCCTCTTATAATCAGAACACATCAGTCATAACTTCTTTAAAACTGCACAGATAACGTCCCCTTTTGTAATCAGAACACATTAGTCCTTAATGTCTTTTTTAAAACTGCACAGCTAACTCCAAGTTCTTAACTTCTTTAAAACTGCATAGATAACATAGGATGTAAAAAATATCAGCATGGTATTTTGTCAAGCAAGCTTGTAAACGTGGGAATCAAACCTATGGAGCTAGTGATAAAAGCAACAGACAGGGCATTGTCCTGCTGAATAGGTAAGGGTTATAGGAGACAAAGTACAACAAAACAGACAAAAGAGCAACAGAAGGAATGAAAGCAGCAAATTCATGTTAGAATGGAGGCTTGAAGACAAAAATATACTATACCAACATTCAGAACAATTGTAAACACAACCTTAAGCAATTCTGGTCAGCCATTAAAGAAATCTTACATCCCAGCCAGAAATTCAACCGTAACCCCTCTCCCAATAATTCATCACTCGAAAATGCAACAGAATTCAACTCTTATTTCATACATAGTATAGTGTTCCTAATCAAGGATTTCCCAATGTCAAATCCCAACCCTGTCCAACTGCCACATGTCACCACATGCACTTTCACCTTCAAACCCCTACCCATATATGCTATATAAAACTACTCTTAAAACTCAGACCATGCTATACTTCAGTTGATGACCTTCCAAGCAAGTACCTTAAAACATCAGCCAATATCATTGCCTGTCCTGTCTCAAACCTTATAAATAGGTCAGTCCAAGAAAACCATGTTCCCTCTCTCAGAAAAAAGTCACACATTATCCCTCTACACAAAGGTGGGAATTCTACAGATATTACTAATTTTAGACATATAGCAATCTTACCCCCCTCTCCAAAATACCTGAAAAATGTATTCAAAACCAGTTGCTAAATTATCTCCTGTAGGAAGAACTCCTATCCCCAACATAACATAGCTTCCATCCTTCCCATAGTACTAACACTGCACTTCTAATCTATATAGATGCTATCAATAAAGCTATAGATAATGGCAAGCTAATCTCCTCCTTACTTCTAGGCTTATCTAAAGCCTTCGGCAGTTTGTAACACCAAACTTCTACTTCAAATATCCTCACCAGGTCTCTATCAGCCCGACCTTCTGTGGCTCAAAAACTACTTGTCCAATAGATATTAGTCAGTAAAATGGCACTCCACTCTCTCTGCATATCTCCCAGTCACCAGCGGTGTACCACAAGGCTCTATCTTTGGTTCCCCTCCTCTTAACATTCTCACCAACACCCTCCACATATCCACACAACAGGCCATCCTAATACAATATGTAGGTGATTCCACTCTCATTTGCACATTAGACAACGTGACACACCTAAAAAAAATACTCAGGAGATTTAACAACAGAAGCATTGTTTTGTAACTCACAACTCATGATCAACCCCCCCCCACAAACTATTTCATTTTTTCCGCAAATGTATCTGTCATGAAAAAGAACATTTGAAATCCTCTCTCTTAATAATATAACCATTGACGTCACTTCTCATAGCCATTTATTAGGGATATTAGCAGATGATAATCTTAAATTCAACCTGCAGATACAAAATTGCATTAAAAAAACTCAACACAAACTGGGGATGCTTTACAGAGCTAAAAACTTCATACCAACACAACTAAAACTACCCTTGCTACTACTTCTCTCCTCCTCTCACTACTTTATGGTGCTCCCATCCTTACTAACCTTTAGGCATCACAAAAATCAAAACTTGAACAATATTTTAATAACATGGTTAAACCTGCAACAAATATCCTTTACAGAGCACACTGCTGAATAGCACTAAAAAAACTAAATTGGTTAGACCTACCCCATCAGCTAACATTCACAGATTACCACCTATAAAATTATCCAGCATCCATCTGATTGTCCAGCACTAAATATCATTCTGCACAACTATGTTCCTACTCTGTCATTTGCTGGTCATGGTCTGTACTCATATCACGTGTCTCAGGCTGGAACTCCATACGTGTACCTATCACGTCAATACCCTCCCTCTTGTCCTATAAATACATCCTGAAAGACATCCAAGCTAAAGTTTGACTCTGTTCTTGCTCAGACCCAGGGTAAACTATATCCTTAAATATAAAGAAGTACATATTCATACCTTACACTGCCTTGCACACCATCTTCACTCACTTCGTTACTCCACTGATGTTCTCTATCTCATTCTATCTAAAAATGCCAAAAACCCATTTTTTTTCTGTCACTTCATAATGCAATTCCTGTTTGTATTATACTAACTTATCTTTAATTTCTCTAAAATGGCTAAAATTTCTCTAAATGTTAAATCATTGTCATGCAAATTGTATCTATTTTAAAACAATGTTGACACATTATGTTTAATGTGGTATATTTATGTAAACTGCAAATGTTTTCTATATTATTTTTGAAGATTATATAATTATTGCATTTAAAATTGCTTTGTAATATTCTGGAGCTTTTCTCCTCAGACGTCAGCTGAAAATGGGCATCTACCCAGATTAACTTTCCCTGTAATCAAATATCACTAAATAAATAAATACATAAATAATAAAGTTGGAAGAGAGATCAGAGAACCTTGGACAAAGCACTGCATTGAATTAATGCATTTCCGCCCAGTCTACATGGGGGAAAAAGAAAGGGAGAGGGTTACCAGTACCATAGCTATGGCAGGGCAGAAAAGTGTTTGCTACAGGTGCAAGCTGCTAATAGACATGAGTATCACATCAGAAGAGTTGTCAGTCAGATAAAAGTGCATAAAACACATTCATGTAAGCAGCTCTGGCTTGCTTTTATGATGGCTTAAACCAACGGATTTATTTGTTTGTAGTGTGAGTGTTTGCTAGTAATTATAGAAAGTAGGCAGCATAAGGTATCTTGCTAAAACTTCTGACTTTTTTTTAAATTTCAACTTCAGAGGACTTTCTTTTTTTTCTGATTAAGCATAGTGCTACTCTGAGCACTTTCAGGAGTGATACTTAACCTACCTGTGGTTCTGGAGCTACGAATGTGGAGATCCCAGAATGAGACTGAAATTGGTCATCTATGATCAGTGCTTACACCAACTAATACATTTAAAATAAAATAAAAATAAAAATTGTTTTTTTTCAATGAAGGAGATGGAACAGAATGGAGATATTAATAGAAAGACACAATAATAGAAATGGAGAGTGGGAAGTTAAAGCACAGTATCTAGCTAAGATACCTCTCAGGGTCTTTAATAATCTAACCAGTCTACTGATATATCTCTGACAAAGATCTTCAGCCAGTAGCTTGCCAGACCAAAAATCTCTGAGGACTGGAAAGCAATAAGAGTGATATGCTTGAGGAAGAGTGACAAGAAAATTCTAGTGAACTGCCAGTGTTTTACCATACCAGTCATCATCATCATCTTTCGGCTGTTCCCATTAGGGGTCGCCACAGCAGATCATCTGTTTCCATTTCTTCCTGTCCTCTGCATCTTGCTCTGTCACACCAACAACCTGCATGTCCTCTCTCACTACATCCATAAACCTTATCTTAGGCCTTCCTCTTTTCCTGTTACCTGGTAGCTTCATCCTTAGCATATTTTTCCCAATATACTCTGCATCCCTCCTCAGCACATGTCCAAACCAATGTAATCTTGCCTCTCTGGCTTTGTCTCCAAACCTTCCAACCTGGGCTGACCCTCTAATATACTTATTCCTAATCCTGTCCACTCTCGTCACACCCAGTGCAAATGTTAACATCTTTAACTCTGCCACGTCCAGCTCTGACTCCTGCCTTTTTGTCAATGCCACCGTCTCCAACTTATATAACATAGCTGGTCTCATTACACTCTTGTAGACCTTCCCTTTCACTCTTACTGGTACTCGTCTGTCACAAATCACTTCTGACACTCTTCTCCACCCATTCTACCCTGCCTGTATTCTCTTCTTCACCTCTCTTCCACACTCACCATTACTCTGAACTATTGATCCCAAGTATATAAACTCATCCACCTTCACCACCTCTACTCCTTGCATCCTCACCATTCCTCTATCCTCCCTCTCATTCACACACATATATTCTGTCTTAGTCCTGCTGACCTTCATTTCTCTTCTCTCTAGAGCATATCTCCATCTCTCCAGGGTCTCCTCCACCTGTTCCCTACTCTCACTACAGATCACAATGTCATCTGCAAACATCATAGTCCACAGGGACTCCTGTCTGATCTCATCTGCCAACTTGTCCATGACCATTACAAATAAGAAAGGGCTCAGAGCTGATCCTTGATGTAATCCCACCTCCACCTTAAATGCAACCGTCACTCCCAACGCAGACCTCACCGCTGTCATACTACCCTCGTACATATCCTGTACCACTCTTACATACTTCTCTGACACTCCTGACTTCCTCATACAATACCACAACTCCTCTCTAGGCACCCTGTCATATGCTTTCTCTAAGTCTACAAAAACACAATGCAACTCCTTCTGACTTTCTCTGTACTTCTCCATCAACACTCTCAGAGCAAACATTGCATCTGTAGTGCTCTTTCCCGGCATGAAACCATACTACTGATCACTAATCATCACGTCCCTTCTTAACCTAGCTTCCACTACTCTTTCCCATAACTTCATGCTGTGACTGATCAATTTAATCCCTCTGTAGTTACTACAGCTCTGCACATCACCCTTATTCTTAAAAACTGGTACCAAAACACTTTTTCTCCATTCCTCAGGTATCCTCTCACTTTCCAAGATTTCATTAAACAATCTGGTTAGAAACTCCACTGCCATTTCACCTAAACACCTCCATGCTTCCACAGGTATGTCATCTGGACCAACAGCCTTTCCATTCTTCATCCTCTTCATAGCTATCCTTACTTCCTCCTTGCTAATCCATTGCACTTCATGATTCACTAAACCCACATCATCCAACCTTCTCTCCCTCTCATTCTCTTCATTCATCAACCCCTCAAAGTACTCTTTCCATCTGCTCAACACACTCTCCTCGCTTGTAAGTATGTTTCCTTCATTATCCTTTAACACCTTTACCTGCTGTACAACTTTCCTAGCTCAGTCCCTCTGTCTAGCCAATTGGTACAGGTTCTTTTCTCCCTCCTTAGTGTCCAACCTTTCATACAACTCTTCATATGCTTTACCATACCAGTATTGGCAGCAAATGTTATGGGGGAAAAACCTGTGGGAATGCCTTTTCACTTTCCAAGAAAACACCAGTTTTCAGGACAACAATCAAAACTGGTTCATTGACAAAAAAAGCTATCAAATGAAGCTGGTTTCTTTTCATGACAGAGTTATGGGAGGGATTGAAAGAGACCACCATTATACATAGTCTTTTGGACTTCACCCAAGGACCTAGACATTGTCTGACCCAGTACACTGTGTGAAAAACTCCAGGACTTGAGGCAGAATAGAGGCTTCTTACACAGTTTAAGAATAGGACACAGCAGGTCTTGGTAAGAGGGTCTGTATAAATAATAAGAAAAGTGATTGGTAGAATATTGTATGGGGTCTGACCTGGATTCAATATTCTTCAGCATGTTTGTTTCAGACAAGTAAGGGGAAACAATTAATTGTTTTACCCTTTTTGCTGATAAGAGAAGGCTAGTTGAAGCAATGAAACATTGCAGGAAGACTCTAAGAAAGGATCAAGAAAGATTGTCCAAGTGACAATAAAGTAGGCGGTTGACATTCATTGCAAGGATACTACAGCTCTGTGACTGAGACAAAATAATTTTGATATTGATAAAATAAGAACATGACACAACATTATGTCACACCTTGGTAATAACAACTGAACCTGTGTAGATTGTCACAAATCCTTTAATGAAACCGATAGACCAACAGAAGTAATACTAAGCGCTTTCTCCCTTAGCTATGTAGGGCATCTTCAGAGTAAAAACAAAAATGAACTGTGTTTGATACTTATACTCTAAAATGCACACACCTCCTATAACAATTAATTTTAGGTTTGATGATGATTTAGTGTGTATCATATGTTATTTAGCTTTTATACACACAACACATATATATTTATATAGTATTCATTTGTTTTTGTTACTGTTGAGTTAAATACATGTTTTATATTTATATTTATATTTAACATTTATATTTAACATTTCATAACAAAGCTTCATAATATAGTTAAATGTTTTATTTTTAGATTCATTAATTAATGAATGAGTTAGAATGATTGGTTAATTGTTATAGGAGGTGTGTGCATTTTAGAGTATAAGTATCAAACACAGTTCATTTTTTATTTTTACTCTGAAGATGCCCTACATAGCTAAGGGAGAAAGCGCTTAGTATTACTTCTGTTGGTCTATCGGTTTCATTAAAGGATTTGTGACAATCTACACAGGTTCAGTTTTTATTACCAGTTTGCTTTTTTTTTTGGGATTTACATTATGTCACATCTTGCAAGGTCATATAGGAAGTGGAGGTGAGTAAAAAGGGTTCATGTCAAGTCATTGTAGCTGGTTTCAATGAACAGAAAATAAACTGAAATCAGTCTGCTGAAACTGCCTTCAGTGAACACTGAAAATATTTTTTTTTTTCAACTAGGGTCACCCTCATACCTCCAGAATTATATATACCAACTCTGAGATCAAACAGCAATCATAAAAATGACAATCTCCACTTTCAACAAAGTCTGTTTTGGTGAACTGGCTTTGGTTTCTTAGTATTCGCTGAAATCACCTTTGATGGACTGACATGCTCCCAAGTAGCAATAGGATCTGATGATGCAGTTCAAGACCACTGGGAGTACAGAATGAGGGTTGTGGCCGCATTACATAGAAAAATAAGACATCCTCAGAGAACAGACTCAGGAAGCAAATAGTTAAGCCTTTTGCTCTTCTGCATACTGATTGTAATGAGAGAGATATTGCACTCAATATGGTGTCCAGAAGAGAGCCAACAGAAGAATGTGTGAGATGGAAAAGAAATTATAGAATTAGAGATTACAGAAACTGGAAGTCTTCTGACAAACCAACATAAAAAGCAGGCTGACATGATGTAGACATGCAAGGGATGCAGAATGTTTCAGTGCTACACCTATCCTTTTCTTATCAGCAGGTAGGGAGAAAGCAAGGTTCACCCAAAATAGGAAGGAAAAGAGAGGAGGGTGAGAAAAAGCCTACTGTAAACTCAGATTATATATTTTCTGAGGTAATAATGTTTTTTTTTTCATGCAAACATAGCATGATTAGTGGAGAAGGATTTCCTAGAGCTACTCCAAGGGAATGAAACAGGCGAAGGAAATGTGTAGAAAGACAGAATGTAGATACACTTAAAGGATGAATTAGACACGTTCATTATTTCTTTCCCCTCTCAGGGAAATGCAATGTAATTGTCTTTAACTGAACATAGACGAAAAACATGAACAGATGGCCCAACAGTGTAACTGCAAACTGCAAAATTCACTATGCCACACTAAAATGAATCTCCACAAAAAAGTAGACATAATTGAAAAGTTTTGTTAATGCCAGTTCACCTCTTTAAAATAAAAATGGTTGCCTGTTTATATGCACAACCCTAAGCCTCAGAGATGACAATCTATGAAGAATACTGCTGTAAAATATCTGCATTGTACTTGCCTTTTTACTAAAGTGTAACACGTCAAGGAAAATGTGTAAAATGGTATATAATTGCCTTTGGCACTGTGGACGTACACTAATCAGTAAAGGGAGTCACTGCAGTCTGCTCTATACTGTTGAGGAGTCCATGTCATTTCACTGAACATTCATTTAATTGAAACTCATCTGGTCAAGCTCATTTGATCAAAAATGAATTTAGTTGAAAACTCATTTTACTGGAAAGTTACTTCACAATAAAAATGCTTTCAAACCTGTGCACCCCCCACACCCCTCGTTACTAATATATACTAGCTCCTTAGTCACACAACATGGAGAAGGAAAAAAAAACATCACTCTGCAATTAACAACAGGAGCACAAACCTCTACTGATCTAGAGGTACATCATGATGCTGACCATTCTAGTCCACACATACACTCACTTCCATAATAACTCCTGTGATAAGAAATTACACCATCACATACTTTCTACAGACTTCTACACTCTTCTATCAAATGAGCTTTTGATCAAATGGGCTCGACCAAATGAGTTTCAATGAAATTAACTTTGAATTGAAATGATGTGGACCCCTCTTGAAAACAGAGCTTAAGCTATATTATACTGCCTGTAGAGATTCTGAAAATTCTATTTTGAACATAAAAGCCAGAGAAAGTAAGGCACAGTGTGCCTTTTAGTCAAGAACAGATTGTTTCTAGTTGTTAGGCATTTTTTTCTGAGCATTATACATTTGTTTAAATATTTTTTTCAGTGCTTTGTACAAGTTCCTTAATGTTTTCATATTTATTTGGAAAATAAATGTTTTAACTTGCCTTTATAAAGTAAATAATTTTACTATTCAGCTAAGAAAGCTGTGGCTGATGGCTTATTTATTAGCTTAAGTGATCTTAAAACTGTGTGGTACCCATCCATTGAATGGCAATTGTGCAAAGCTAACTGCTTCCATTTAAACATTCAGTGGATGGCTTATTCTAAGGGCTACCAGTCATGTGTGCTCCTGTTTTGCTAGCTTTGACATACTGGTGATAATGTATCATATACTTAGGAAGGGAAAATGTTGGTGATGGACACATCACTTGTTCCCCATTCTGTAAAATATTGTGCGAGAGCATGTGCAACATGTTTTTGGTTGGATTGGTTACTGCTGTAAAGGCTGCATTTGAAGAGACAGTGCTCAATTTGTGGCAGATGAAGTCCTGGGAAGCTCTGAAGATATGGAATGTAAGCTCATTGTTTGTAGCAGGGTTTGCCTATTAATCAAAGCAGCAGGGTACATTATCCATATATATTTTACAGAAGTTTACCTAGCCCTTCTGATGCCCAGAGTTGTTCTCTAGTCTTGTGACCCCTTCAACTTTAAGTTGAAGTAAAAAAAAAAACCTTTTTCTACTTTAAATTCAAATTGAAGCAAATTTCTTGTTATATGTGTTACAAGTGACATGCTGCAGCTGACAAGGAGCTCTGAGGGCTTCAGCCCTAAACAAAAATGCATTATCAGCATTTATTTCTGAATACTGATAATGTACTAAACCACACTCAGAGTGCTAAAGCACTACCACAAATGCATTACTGGTATTCAGAAAATGAATGCCAGTAATGAAGATTACACTACCTGAAAAGGCAGATACCCCCTTCATCCCACCCTAGATACAGCTTTGATCCTTAAAGACAATTACCCTTTAAATATATATATATATATATATATATATATATATATATATATATATATATATGGTTCTGTTGCACTTCAAATATTGATGACAGCAGTGAGGGTGTTTAATGCTCATTATACAATGAAGACTAATTAGCATTCCAAAATGTCCATGCTGATTGGACAAACCAATCATCATGCTTCTTGTAGATTGAGCAATAGTCACAGAAAGAAGTTCTGTTTTTTTCACTTTCTCCATGCTGGTAGGGGAGAATTTAAAATGTAAAAAATAAACTTCTTTTAGTTAGTACACTGCTCTTAGGAGCACAATATAATAATAAAAAATAAAAAACACAACTTTGATACCAGGAATGCTCCTACAATAGTTCAGCAGCACATATTGAAACCTAATGTGCCTGTCATTATTTACTTCTTTCCTCATTTATTTGTAATGAAATGAGAGGCTTTATTGAAAACAAATCAAAAATATTAGGCAAAGATCCGGACATAATGGAAAAATCTTGACACTTATCAGACTACAGGACAATGCAGAATCCTCAATAACAGAGAAAAAAAAAACAGACGGCAATGTACTGTGCAGCCAGCTACAGAGTTAGAGCATGTGTAGTACGTAAACAGACAGCAATCTATTGTGCATCCAGCTACAGAGTTTGAGCATGTGCAGTAAGTAAACAGACAGCAATGTACTATGCAGCCAGCTGCAGAGTTTGAGCATGTGCAACATGGGAGCAGACAGCGATGTACTGTGCAGCCAGCTACAGAGTTAGAGCATGTGCAGTAAATAAACAGACAACAATATACTGTGCAGTCAGCTACAGAGTTAGAGCATGTCCAGGACATATACAGCAATGTACTGTGCAGCCAGCTACAGAGTTAGAGCATGTGCAGTAAGTAAACAGACAGCAATGTACTGTGCAGCCAGCTACAGAGTTAGAGCATGTGCAGTAAGTAAACAGACAGCAATGTACTGTGCAGCCAGCTGCAGAGTTTGAGCATGTGCAATATGCAAACAGACAGCGATGTACTGTGCAGCCAGTTGCAGAGTTTGAGCATGTGCAATATGCAAACAGACAGCGATGTACTGTGCAGCCAGCTACAGAGTTAGAGCATGTGCAGTAAATAAACAGACAGCAATGTAATGTGCAGTCAGCTACAGAGTTAGAGCATGTGCAGTACATATAGAGCAATGTACTGTGCAGCCAGCTACAGAGTTAGAGCATATGCAGTAAGTAAAGAGACAGCAATGTACTGTGCAGTCAGCTACAGAGTTAGAGCATGTGCAGTACTTATACAGCAATGTACTGTGCAGCCAGCTATAGAGCATGTGCAGTATGTAAACAGACAGCAATGCGCTGTGCAGCCAGCTACAGAGTTTAAGCATGTGCAACATGTAAACAGAGAGCGATGTACTGTGCAGCCAGCTACAGAGTTAGAGCATGTGCAGTAAATAAACAGACAGCAATGTACTGTGCAGTCAGCTACAGAGTTAGAGCATGTGCAGTATGTAAACAGACAGCAATGTACTGTGCAGCCAGCTGCAGAGTTTAAACATGTGCAACATGTAAACAGAGAACGATGTACTGTGCAGCCAGCTACAGAGTTAGAGCATGTGCAGTAAATAAACAGACAGCAATGTACTGTGCAGTCAGCTACAGAGTTAGAGCATGTGCAGTATGTATACAGCAATGTACTGTGCAGCCAGCTACAGAGTTAGAGCATGTGCAGTAAATAAACAGACAGCAATGTACTGTGCAGCCAGCTACAGAGTTAGAGCATGTGCAGTATGTATACAGCAATGTACTGTGCAGCCAGCTACAGAGTGAGAGAATGTGCAGTACATATACAGCACTGTACTGTGCAGCCAGCTACAGAGTGAGAGCATGTGCAGTAAGTAAACAGACAGCAATGTACTGTGCAGCCAGCTACAGAGTGAGAACATGCTTAGTAAGTAAACAGACAGCAATATACTGTGCAGCCAGCTACAGAGTTAGAGCATGTGCAGTATGTAAACAGACAGCAATGTACTGTGCAGCCAGCTGCAGAGTTAGAGCATGTACAGTACATATACAGCAATGTACTGTGCAGCCAGCTACAGAGTTAGAGCATGTGTGGTATGTAAACAGACAGCAGTGTACTGTGCAGTCAGCTACAGAGTTAGAGCATGTCCAGTGCAGCTAGCTACAGAGTTAGAGCATGTGCAGTATGTAAATAGACAGGAATGTACTGTGCAGCCAGCTACAGAGTTAGAGCATGTGCAGTAAGTAAACAGAGAGCAATGTACTGTATAGCCAGCTACAAAGTTAGAGCATGTGCAGTACATATACAACAATGTACTGTGCAGCCAGCTACAGAGTTAGAGCATGTGCAGTACATATACAACAATGTACTGTGTAGCCAGCTACAGAGTTCGAGCATGTGCAGTATGTATACTGGATGCCCCAGCACACCACAAACCAGAAAAAAGAGCACTAAAGGTCTGTTATACAATGACATTTTTAAAAGGTGAGCCTTTTTTTCTTAAAAAATATCATTGCATAATAGTACTAATCCACTCCTGTATGCAGGCACCACAAGATTTACCCATGGCTGGCTTTGTTTAATCACTCGGGCTTTACCCTCATAATCAAATCATGCCAACTGTGGGTAAGTCCTGCATTACCTATTTCCAGTCATGGAGTATTGCTAAATAGGCCTTGTGTATTACATATTAAGTGGTGGTAGTGGTTAATATATAGATATAGATATAGATAGAGAGTACCCCTGCATTACGAAGCTATAATTCATACCACACCTTTCAGCCACCTAATCTGGACCAAAACACTAAAGGCGGAGGCGTGTCCATATTCATTAAGGGTATCCACACCTCCAAGCTAGCTGCTTAGCATAATGCATCTGAGATTATCCAAGTACAACTAACTCTGGGCAAGACTGCAATCCAAATTGTAGCTTGCTACAGATCCTCCACCATGCCCCAGGATTCCCACTCTTCATTTCTTAAGATACTGGAAAATATTAAGGTACAACCAATACCTTAATTATGGGCGATTTCAACTACCCCACTATCAACTGGGAAAACTACTTATGTACCAACTTATTCACTCAATGTTTTCTGGAATTCATAAATTCCAACACCTTGGATCAGCTTGTCCACACCTCCACCAGGGGAAGCAATATCCTGGACCTGGTCATTACCAATATTGGTAACCAGTGTTCCACGTCAGAGGTCATCTCCTCACTGCTCAGATCTGACCACAACATAATCACCCTAGACATCCATACCCCCCCCCCATTAAGGAAACCATCATCAAAAACTACTCCAAAGCCAACTTCATGCTTCTTAAGACAGAAGTGGCAAACTTCACGACACCAATGCAGACAGAAAATAGAGGTATGACTGCTGAATCTTACACAAATGCACTGTATAAGCACATACACTAGTGCATAGATCATGCCATCCCCAACAGAACCAAGACACTATCCTCCAAAAAAAGGAAGCCAATCTGGTGGCCCCCTGCCATAAACAAACTCTACAACAGAAGGAAGAAGCTGTTGCAAAAAATAGTAAAATCCCAAGATTGGAGGAACTCCCTGGTCAGCCTCAGCAAGAAGCTGAGATCCCTCATAAAATCCTCCAAAGCCAGTTATGAAAATAAAATCATCACTGTTTCCAAAGACAAGTACAAAGCATTCTACAGCTATGTCAAGAATCTCAATGGCAACACTCAGATCTGCTCTGAGCTATGGCACTAAATATATAGAACCAACCGATATTGCCAACATCCTGGCAGATAGGTTCAGTGCTAACTTTACTCCCCTCTCACCCTCTAAAGGGCCCATCTTAATACCATAAGAATGCAAAGCCCCTGTAATCACAGATGCGCAAGTAAAGACTGTGCTCTCCAAAGCCAAGAACACAGCATCCATGGGACCAGACAACATCCAAGGCTGCGTACTGCACAAACTACAGAACGAACTGGCACCCCACCTAAGTACCATGTTCAATCATAGCCTCACTTCAGGCTATGTGCCTACTGAATGGCACACAGCGATGGTTATCCCACTCCACAAAGGAGGTGCCACCATGGACCCTGGAAACTACCACCCCATTAGCCTGACAAGCCTGGTCTGCAAGGCCATGGAATGTATCATCTTGGAGCTTATAAACAAAGACATAGGTAACCTCCAAACCCTGGACCTCACTCAGTTTGGGTTTGTAAACGGTAGATCATGTCTACTAAACCTGATTGACTTCTTTGAAGCAGTCACTAGAGACATAAACGAGGGCAAGGTAGTGCACACAGCCTATCTTGACCTCACCAAGGCTTTCAATACTATCCCCCACTCTGGAAGTATAGATAAACTCACTAAACTGGGCATAAATCCCTATGTCACAAGATGGGTGGCCAACTGGCTGACTGACAGAACCCACACAGTAAAAGTAGCGAACTCCAAGTCCGACTTCAGTCCGGTGATTAGTGGAGCACCACAGGGTTTGGTCCTGGGTCCTCTTCTGTTCGGAATCTACTTCTCTGAAGTGCAGGCCAACACAGAAGGTCTTTGGCTAACAAAGTTCACAGATGACTGCTAACTGGGAGTCATAATATAATCACCAAATGATGTAGACATTCTGCAAAAGGGCCTCACAGAGACAGATGTTTGGTGTCAAAGTCATGGGCTCAAGCTCAATGCCAAGAAGTGCATTGTCATTCCCTTTGGGAAAAACTCGGTACCCATGAACTACCACATAGGTGGTAGTTACTAAACACTGAAAGTGTGATAAGAGACTTCGGGACACTGGTGGACAGTAGTCTCTCCTTTGATAACCACATCACCACAGTAGTCAGGAAATCCTTCTACATGGCACACCTTATCACAAAAGGGTTCTCCTCCAGAAAAAAGGAGGTCATTGTTCCTCTCTACTCATCTCTCATCAGACCCATTATAGAGTACAATGCCCAGTTTGGTATGTATCACACAAGACACCTACAACAGTTGGAAAGGCCACAGAAATACCTCACTGAGAGGATTACTGGCCTCAAACAGATGCTATATGCAGACCGTCTCAAAAATCTCCAGCTCTACTCCGTCACATATCACCTACTCAGAGGTGATCTCTGCCTAACATACAAAGCTATGTCAAACCCAGAGCTGTTGGACATGCTACACTTAAAGAAATCCCAGTCTCTCCGAACCACATGCTCCAGGGACCTAAACCTTGTCACCACAATAAACAGAACATGCTGGAGGGATAGATTCCTGTCCCAGAGACTTCCCGTACTCTGGAACAAACTACCCATTCATGTCAAGCAAAGCTCCTCATTGGTCCTCTTTAAGAAAAATCTTGACGACTGGATGGGAAATAAAAAATTCACCCCGGGAATCACATCTGTGGCACTGCTTGACAGGGGCACAGGAAAATAATTTTCTTGAGTGGCAAAACCCAGGGAATGTTTTGGCTAGGCTTATACAGGCCCCAGGGCTGATAGCCTAGTACCTACCTATGAACCTATATAGATATAGATATATATATAGATATAGATATAAATATAGGGGTTCCCTTCAGAATTTCAAACTACTGAATTCCCGAATTTCAGTAGCCTGAGACCAGAAGGGCGAAAGTGCAGAATTCCAAAACCCTAGAAGTGCAAAATTCAAAATCCCGAAGTTCGGAGATTTTGAATTAGCAGTTCTGGTGTTGCGGTGTGTGAGTGGGTGGTTGGAGATGTAGGTAAGTGTTTGTGTTTTACGGGTTTTGGGTAGGGGCTTTAGTGTGTGTCTGTTTGTTTTGTTAGTGTGATGTGTGTGTGTATGCGAGGGGAATGTAGATTATGTGGTGGTGTTTTTGTATGTTTGTCTGTATAGTGCAACCTCGGAGTTGGTATATGTAAGTAGGGGGGGTGTGGGGGGAACAGTCCACACATGGGAGGTGCAGGGGGGCTTGCCCTCTTGCTTGTATGTAGGGTAGGTGTTTGTGTATGTGAAGGGAGGTGTATGTTTGTGTTTGTGTCTGCGGTATGTTTAGTGTAGAAGTCACGATTTTAAATTTCGTGCTTCTGGGTTTTCGAGTTTATGGATTTTCAGCTTCATGGTCTTGAGATACTGAAATCTGAGATTTCAGTATTTCGAGATAATGAAGTGAATTCAGATATAGATATAGACAGATATATCTATATGAATATATATATATCCATACCTATTTCAATACCTGTAGGTATATAGATACAGAGTTGATAAGGTCAACTTTTTTCATGTTTAGAACTTTTTCAGGGATCCTATATATATATATATATATATATATATATATATATATATATATATATTTTTTTTTTTTTTTTACAATAAGAAAAATTGGAATAACGGCTCTCAAAGGATAGCACAGTAGAAAATGTATATAAAAATAAAAAAATAATAGTGCGACCACCATGGCAATATACATAAAATAAGGCTTTAAAAATAAATAAATAAAACCAATTGTCAGAACAATGAATAAAACAGATGAGCACTTTCGGGTATGCAAATACCCTTCCTCAGATCTGTTGAAACAACAAACAAGAACTCATTTTAAAGTCCTTTCAGCCAATCAATAGTAAACTCTTATCCACATCTGTTGGTGGCTGTGATGGTGGTATATTCATGACGGCTTGATTCATAACTCTCACAACCAGTCACTGTCTACACTTCATCTCACACCTCTTGAGGGCAAATTTCAACAAAATTTGAATGCTACATCCAGTGAATCAATTCGTTGTGGCATACTACAGAAAACTTCCAACCAATCATCATCAATATTTCAGCCAACACCTCTTAAAGGCTCATTGTAATGAAGTCTCAATGCTAAAATAATAGTTTCTTAATAATTCACTACATTGAGCTTATAAGTGCTGAATTGTATTACCTCAGTCAAATACTCCTAAAAAACATTCAGCAGCCTTTAAAACAATTTGATTCTCCAAAACAATCATCAATAAACATTGAGCGGAACCCAGTGCTGGGTGTAACAAAGGGCTTCACAGCCAATCAACATCACCATTCAGGTCAGCACCCCTTATGAGCATACATCTATATTGGCATTGCACTATAACTAATCATGGAATTCACTGTTTCAAGAGTCCTCCACCAGTCATAGGCTGCATCTTGACCAATGCCTCCCAAATGCAAATACCAGCAAAATCTCAGTGCTGTTAAAAGATCCACAACCAGTCGGGATCATCATTCCGAATGAAGTTTCTCGCCTCAAAGAAACTTCAGTCAGAATGATGATCTTCACTAGCTATGGATTTTTTAGCAGGATATCATCAATTTTGCCCTTTTTCCATTGTTTTGTGATCTTGAAGTTGGTATATATCTATCTATCTATATATATATATATATATATATATCTATATATATATATATATATATATATATATATATATATATATATATATATTTAGAAGGGGGTTCAGGGATGCAGATCTCCCCATACGGGGGGCTGCAGGAGGCTTCCCCATGAATAAAATGTTCTTTCTTTTCTCTACTTTGTTCTATTTATTGAGTTTTGACCATTTATGGTCAATATAGTCTATGGTGATTTAGTGAGTTAGCAATGCAGTGAAATATAATACAGATATAGATATAAACACACTATTATTATATTATCTATTAACCTAAATAGTCATTTGATAAAACACATATCTGGTCCACAGTACAATAGTACCAGATATTTTATTTATCAACACAATACCTGCAGCAGAGAGCATTTATTATGACAATTATCACCACCTCTCCTACATCAGCAGCAGCTGGAATGATCTTCACACAGAATATATCTTACTTTATCCTCTCTATAGATATATAACAATAAATACAAGCACTGCACATTAAACTGCCTAAAACTCTTTTTTCTTATTTCTCTATCTGACCTATGGAAGTCACACTACACACTACATCACTAAAGAAATACTATATTAAATACTGCAAACCATGATTTTGCATCCCTCCCTTAGACTTTCAAGTTCAGCTCCATGGCATAGAGGGATAAAGCTATGAGTACATCATAGATAATCTGTGTCTGAATGGCAGCTCAGGTGCCTATAGCAGATGCCAGGGAAAAATTGGAAAGAGTGGCTATTGCCAGCTCACCCATCCTGATGGGAATGAGATGGCACTAGCTTATCACATGGATGACACCTAGGGAGAGCACCATGTATTCACTCAATGGAGATCAGGCCAAGGGAGAATGTGCTGCCACATGCAAGTTGCAAAGTAAGCCAATGGGAATTCAGTGCATGAATGCACTCTTCCCCTTGGAGGACTGCATGTAGCACAGCTTAGAGGGGGATGCTCTACTGGGGGAGAAGGTAAGTTACCCCACAGGGCCACCAAAGTTGGGCAACGTCCTACCAAACAATTATTTTCACAATGTAGATTAACTGAATGGGGATTCCTGTAGAGGAACAAAGGCACTGCAAGGAAGAGGGGATGGGGTATCAATTTTATGTATTTTGGAGAGTAGGAAACTAAGAAGAAAATATTGATCTGGCCTGTACTGGAATTCAGTAAGCCTTTGAAAGAGTTATATGGAATTCATTCCCATGGGGGTTGGGAGGGTGGCCTAATGGTTAAGGTGTTTGCCTTACAAACACAAGGTGCAGGGTTTGAGTCTCACAAGGGATAATTGGATAGGCTTAAAATGGCTTGCAAGGGAAGTTAACCTAGTACTAATCTATGAACCTATGAACCTATGCAGCAGAGTCCATTACATGATGAGTTGCTTATGAATCAACATATTTTATTGGAAGGAGTCTGAAGAGTGGCAGTGTTTTTTACAGCGGCCGAAGCAAACAAGTGGGAAAAGAGGATCCTTTTCTTATAGCAGTCCTGAGAGAAACTGAGGATTTGAGAGGAATGGAGACATTTATTTATTTTTGTATTTTTGTTTATTTGACATTTGTTAATCTGGTTAGTCCAACTGAGCTTTTGGCTCATTTTCAGTGGAGACCCGGGGAGAAAAGCTCCTCAGCGAGTTTAAAAATTTAACAACAAACAGTTAACAAAATATCATTTACAATCATCTGAAAATTACATTAAGGTACAATGTCATATAGAAGGAATAATGCCTTCATAACTCTTGTTAGGTTATATACAGCATGTATACAAAAAAATAGCATTGGGATAAAGTGGTTAAAACCAGTGAGACAGAGAGGTTAAAGTTTGTTATGATAGGGGAGGAGAAGAAATTGAGGGAGGTTATAACTGAAAAGCATAGAAGGGAAGGAGATAGTGGGAGAACAATGAATAGAAAAGTGTGGACTGGTGTAGGGAGGGGTATTTGAAGCTCGCATTTAATTGCCACAAAAGAGTAGACTGTTAATCCTAGCTCTCAATGTTTCTGTGTGCTTATGAAAGTTGGTCCACTCAGATCCCCAAATATTTAAAGGAGGTGCAGGTTTCAGTGAGGTTGTTATTACAGTTAAAGATATTAAAGGATTGAGGGATATGAATAATCTTTTATGGGTGCCAAATAACATAGAGTTTTTTTTTTTGCACTGAGCAGTAGTTTATTGGAGTGTAACCTATGCTGTAGCTGTAGACGGTCCTTTTGAAGTTAAGTTTCAATTGTTAGGTATGAGGGGATCAGACCTAAAGATGACCATATCATCTGCATAAAGAAGTAATGGTAAGTGGTGCTGGGCTAATGTGAGTTTGTAGATGAAGAGTGAGAATAAAAGAGGTGCTAAAATGGAGACTTGTGAGTGTCCAGAGCGAATGTGGGAACTGTTGTAAAGAATAGGTCCTATCTTTAACTGGAATGAAAGGTTTAATATAAAGTCTTTTCTCCATGCAGTGGCATCAGGGCTGACTTCAATGTCTTGGAGATGAAGAAATAGAATTGGTTGGCTAATCATATCAAAGGCACAGGTTAAGTCAATCAACAGACGTCTAGTAAGATGTTATTAGTCAGGGTCCATAGAGAAGTTACTCTGCTGCTCCTACCAGCCCTGGATCTATGCTGTTTGATGTGGTATTTTTGTAGGTAAGCATTTTATTGGTTGCATATCATTTTTTTCAAGACTTTTACCAAGGGAGATGGGGTGAAAGTGACTGCAAGAAGAAAGCTGCTTTTTTTTTTTTTTTTTTTTGCAAAAGATGATTTCCAAATATGTGGCATAGTATTAGTGGTGAGGCAAAGGTTGTAAATGTGCTTAGAAAGGGTGGTAATGAAATTTCTGTAGTAGTTGTAGAACTAAGGGCAGATGATGTCAAGACCTGATGGTGAGTTGATACAAATCTCTTCAAGTAAGGTTAAAATTTGCTTAGAGGTCCATTCTGAGAAGTACAAATGTGGAATGAAATCAGGGGGGGTAGGCTGTCTTTGTATTGTAGCTGCACTGTGGGTAGGAGGCCAGGTAAGGGTGTGTACTAAGCCCCCTCCTTCACATGTAAGTTCAGAAGAAGAAGTCAGCCAGCATTATACAACTGCTATTTGGGCAATAAACTAGACGGAGGAAAGATTTTTAATCCCCATAAGCTAATCAGGTAGAACAGAGTCTGTCGTATCCTAAAAAGCCCCCTTACAGGGTATAATTGCACCCCTACCAGAATGATGTGGTAGAATGTCAGGCTGGTTATGTGGACTCAGCTATGTAGCAATACTCTGCATTTCTGAATTTGGACAGCTATGCAGCACTGCAAACACCAGAGGGACATGCCCCTGCTTCGAATTTTCCACAGTGGAAACTTTAAACAACTCCCCATTTGCCTACAGAAGGATTTAAACTAGACATGTATGCACAAATTATAACCCGTACAGACTTCGGTAAAATCATATTGACACTAACGTATCTAATTACCAGTCAGAAAATGAAATTGCACAGCAGTGTAATATCATACATACACTGTAAAGAGAATAGGGTTTAATACCCCCCACCCCCAAAAAAACAGGTCTATATTAGAACATCGAAAGTTTAATGGTTTGAATCACTAAAGGTCGACCTTTAATGATCGAACCATTACAATTTTGAATGTTCAATACAAAATAAATTAAAAAAAAAGAAAATCTAAAGGGTGTAGGCAGGGGGGCAAGCCCCCCTGCACCCCCCACATGGGGGACTGTGCCCACCACACCCCCGCTACTTAAATATACCAACTCCGAGACTGCACTACATTGAAGTAAATGGAAATCTCCCCTTACCAGATTTCCGTTTACCAGTTCAACGTTCTGCACTTTCGCTATTCTCATGTTGACAATGTCAGATTCGACATTGTCAGCTTTCGAGAATATAATAGGTAACCCCAAAAAACACAGTGGTGGCATCAGCTGATGCAGTAACTTAAAGAATTACAATGTCCAAAATCCCAATATCACAATACCTAGGAACAAGCATAATACCTGCTTAAATAAGCAGGTGGCAGAAAAGTTAGAGCATAATAACTCGCGTACACTCTCTGCGCCAAGTAAGTCTGTCAGCATTTGCTGATGACAATAATGCACAATCAATCGTACATCACTTCCTACAACAGTACTGCGATAAGTTGGCCTACATGTTCAAATGCTAATGCCTAAAAGCAGAGGAGCAGTATATTTATACCTATTGCAAGCTCTTTAAGTAACTGTAACTGTAAAATTCCAAACCTCCACAATGGAAACATTACTGCTAATATGAGTATAATATACAGCTACAGTGTGACCTTAGATAAATAAATTAACTGATAATTCAAGCAAAAACAGCAGAAATATGCAGGAAATGAGCAGAATTTAATAATGTAGTGCCCAAATATCAGCTGAACCCTCAGATAATCAACTAACAAAGCATTTTAAAGAAATCGTTCTGCAAAGTAGCCTTAATTCAGAGAGATCTTAGGCCATCAGAAATCACAAAATAACAATCACATACACTACAAAGACTAACAAGTAAACTTATGTCTTTGATTTCGCTAAGCCTTTTTATATCTTTGATCTAGCCATCTGTCAGAACTCAGCATAAAATGTTTCAAAACCACATATAAATCCTCATCCTGAGGATAAGAGCCATCTTGCTAACTGAAGCAAATGTCTTAGTTTCCCCAATGACAAAATCACAATTTTACTGGGTAACCAGTGTGCATCAAATATTTTTCTTTGGTTTTAAAACCTTTAACACAAGGAGCTCCTTTCTTCTCCTGAATATTCCAGACACAAAATATTGTTGAAGTGTACAATCTATCCTTGTCAACTAAATGGATAGCAGGACCAAGCAATGTGCAAAATAATTGGTTTAGTTTGATAATTCAGTGGGAAGAAGACAATGGCTCATTGCTAAGATATGGGTACAAAGACTACAAGCTGTACAATTGGATGTGTGCTTTCATTCTTTGCTGTTGAAATATTAGCAAATTGAAAAGGTTTTGGTATCCACTCATTTATGAAAGTCACGCACTCTGTTCTCCAGTATTCTGAAGATTTGTATACTCTTGAGAAGGAAATGATGTTTGAGCTTGTCTATCTTTTGAGTCTTTTGTTTTCCTAGACATTTCATCTAATTTTATATTTCCTCCACAAACACCTGTAACTTCAATGCTAATTCCTCAAGAAAGGCAGTACACCCAGCAGACTTGTTGATGACCTTGTCGAAGTCAATGTTTTCATATTCAATATTTTGAATGTCCACAGCTGCTACCTCATATTCATTTACTGGTACAGGGTTTGATTCCTTTACCCTTCGTGTGCTTACTGTGTGACCTTAAGCAGGTCACTTAACCAGAAATTTCTCCCAAGTCACCCCAAAAATGGGCTATGTGTTTAGTGGGCTTTCCAGGTTAACAAATAATGATTATTATTATTAATTTGATTTACTGCGGTGGTGGTGCTGCGGTAGAGTTGTCGCCTCACAGTTAGACATTGCCCATTCGATTCTCAGTTAGAGCGTCTTCTGTGCGGCGACATGCGTGAATGGGCCTTCCTTTGTTGAAGGTTATGTGTTAGGCCCAGAAAGCCAGCACATAAAACTCTACTGCCAATCATTAGCGGACCGGAGTTCTGCTGTGGCGACCCCTAACCAGGAAAAGCCGAAAGACACAAACAAACAATTATTATTAATTTGATTTAAGCCACACAGATTGTTCAAGCAGAGGCCCATTGACAGGCAACACTCAATCGTAATTCCAGCTTCCTGGCCACATGGCTTTTTAAGAAAGACTTGCATTTTATTTTCTGATGTTGTATGGGGAATGATTTTTGATACTAGCCTGTCTCCCTGTCATCAGCATAAATGGTAAGATTTGGCTAGCAAAAGTGCCTGTCATAACTACAAAATAATATGTTTACTCTTTCAAACTGAGTATGCCTTGGATACTTTCTCACTCTTGGAATAGTCTCAGAAGTCCTTATTTTGAATTTTTCACAGCTGACAGGAAATTGTGTCATGCATCTGCCATTCAGTTTCAAATGTTACACAATCAAAAGCATATAAGTGTTTACTATGTCATAATTATATGCATACAGAAATAAAAAAGTTAACATTTTTTTTAATTAAAAATCCTTGTCACCACCAGCCATTACCTAATAGTAATCATCTTAGCAGTTTAGGATAGATTTTCAAATATCATGCATCTTAATACACACCCACACCCACACACATGCACACACATGCATGCAGGCACACACACGCACACACACACACACACACACACACACACACACACACACACACACACACACACACACACACACACACACAACTGACCACACCACCTATGCCATGGTATAACTGGAAACAATCTTTGGCATAAAAATGTTGTTCCATACGGGATTTTCTCCCGCTTTATATGAGCATTTGGTTCCTTGTTTATCACTGTCAAGACCAAATCTTGTAAAGAGGAGTAACTCCTACTATTACCCATAATACCCATGCTTAAATGACTATGAACTAATGGGATGAGTGTGCATTTAATGTGAGCCTGTGTTAGCATTTTGTTGATGTTAGTATCGCTCCATTCATGCTGCCGTCATTCACGTAGTGAATCCATATGACCTTGCATAGTGTGTGAGACACTGACCCAGGATATGTTGGAAGCTTTATAAAATACTGATTCTCTGCAGTGAAGTAGAATGTTACTACACGACCTTTGAATGGCAGTAAATCGAAAGCTAACTTACCTGGTGAAGGTTATAACATGATCACCTGTCTTGTAATAATTCAAACAGGAAGCCAAAAAAATTCAAAACAGCAAAAATTTGTTGTAAACTGAGTTCCATCCAGTACAATGTTTGGATACAGAGAGAAAGAAAATAAACTGTCTTATTTTCTGTGTGTATATTTTAGCGATAGTGTCAGACCTAGCCTCTCTTTCAGCACTGGAGACATTTGACCAAATACATATTTAATTGTTTTAGATTTGCAATGGCATTCCATCATGTTACGTCACAGATGTGATAGAGGTTCATAGGCAATTTCCAGGTTATAAGGGCAATATACATTTTAAGCCTAGTCAAGCTTACCCCAAATTTAACAAAATATTGCTGTTGTGTCAATTCACCAAGGAATTCTTATGGTTATGATACAGGCTTGTACACATCAAGTGTTCATAGGCTAATCTGTCCATTAGGGAGATAGGTGCCAAACCAGGAGTAAATATGTGAGTTACCATTCACTAGTCTACGTTACATTTGAAAATTGTTAGGAATGAGTTTTGATTCACATTTATGGAAAGCCTTTCCTAGAGAAAGGGTAATCCTTGAGACACTTCCTTAAAGGCTTAGGTCCTTAGAGCAGGTATTTCTGATGCTATTTGTTTTGTAGATGTGCAAAAATTCTTCAGTGTGGAATCAGAGGATGATGCCTTGTAGGCCAACTGTAGATCACCTCCTGGCAGCCTGTAAGAGACGGAGTACAGCAACAGGGCCTTGAGATGGTCTGTATTAGAATTGGTGTTTACTCCCTGTATTCTTTTTGTGAGTAAGCTCTGAGGTCTTTCTAGCTGTTATAGTTGCTTGGTCAGGTAAATGCTGAAAGATGAGGAGTACTCGATGATAGCCATTCTGATGAGAACTGAATACAGTGGAGCAATCACCTCCTTGAACCTAGATGCCATGCCCTTTCTTATAAGTTGTGGAAAGCAGAATGATTGTCTCACCACAGCAGGGTGGTCAAAAGTCAGGTTGCTGTCAATATGTGTTCATCGATCCCTAACCACTGTTTTGGTGTTTAGGGCTATATTATCAATGTGATAATTTCCAGGGATGACTGTCTTGCCAAAGAACAGCATTATGATTTTTTTCAGGTTAAGTTTTAATCCATGGCTCTGGGGCAAGTCATTTGTATGCATCAGGCCCTCTTGAAGAGTATCTGTTTTTTTAGGGAATCCACTGAAAATGCTTTCCTTGATTTCAGAGAAGTAGATGCCAAAAAGGACAGACCCTAGCACCTACCCTCTGTGGGACTCCACTAGTGTCTTGACTTCCTGGATGGTGGATTCCACTTTCCTAGCTTCTTGTGTCCTATCAGTCTGCCAGCTGGCTATCCATCAGATGACATATGGTTCTGATTTGTGAACAGATTTTTTTTAATTCAGACATTACCCCCACATACCTCTCAGTGCAAGAAATTTGAATAAACCCAGAAATAATGGGGGGGGGGAGCAAAGGCCCAAAAATAGAGACAAATATTAAATATTCCTCTTATAAGCTTAGAATGTTGCTGGAATGACAGCTTTTGCTTTATTATATATTTTCTGAAAGATATGAAGTCTGAAACTCAAATGTCTGTTATTATTTAGTATTATTTAGTGACATATATCCTCAATGATTTGCCAGAAAAACACAAAGTTTATGAGGAACAGACCAAAAATATGGTCTGGACATTGTGTGAAAATCTGGACAGCTGGGAGGTATGTTACCCCAGTGGCATTAGCATGATGCAGGCCTATTGCTTTTTCAACCAACAGGCCATCACATTATATGTTTGTTTGATACTGTTGTAGCTTCCACATTTTATTTTATTTTATTTATTTATTTTACATTTGTTGGCTGGGCTAGTCTAGCTGGATACATGTCCATTTTCAGTAGAGGCCCAGGGAGATAAGCTCCAAGCATTAGTAAATTACAAAAAAGATTACAATAGTTAAAAAATGACTAAATTAAAATACAAAGAAATTAAAATGATTTAAGAGAATCAAAAATTGTTTTATTTTCTTGGAAAGCCCAACTGAGTCACACATCTGCATATATTTCCTGCTTGTTGTTTTCTTCTTTAATTAAGCCATTTGCTTTATGGGAACAATGACTATATACAAAAATTAAGTGCAACTTCTACTGAAACAAAATTTACATTTTCAAATCATCTGCACTTAACTTCATTAGACAAAGCACTAAAGTGGTAAACCACATTTCCACTGTTTCATTATGATAAGACATATTCCTTCACAGTTCCTGTGGCAGACTTAGAAATGTAAATATTATATCATACCATACCATGTTTGCAGTATAACTGACCTCTGCTGATTTGTCAGAACTTGATTCCATTTCTCTGCATAGGTCATGACTTACTTGTCATTGTTTTAGACAATTGTTTTAGTCATATTCAAAGAACAGAGCAGAGTGGTTACTTGGCAATGTGTAGAAAAATAAATTGCAAACTATGCAAACTACATTTTCCAAAGTTTTTATTGATCTGTGGTTGCAAAAAGATATTTAGGGGGTTATAAAAATGGCTACAAACTGGGTCCCTATAAACAAATGCTTATTAAATTTAGCTTTTGTCCTGTTCAAAGTTGCTGAAGATCAAAGGCTGTTAATTAACGGCTGCAGCAAACATGCAAGCACAGTGACTAACCCTTTCTCCTAGGGGAGTCTCACAGAAATAGTTTCCCAGAGAGTCACAGGTAAGTAAATTATTTTATTAATAAATGTTCATCTTTAACATACTACAATCCTGAAGTCAGCAGGAGAAGCTATCAGTCAATTGCATATCTTCGGCTCAAAACCCAAAGGGTCTCCTTAAAGTAAGACCGGTCCAAGGCTGATAGTGAGCAAATCTAGCCTGAGGGACACCCACTCAGTGAGTACATCTATTCTGCTACAGATCAGAAGCCACATATATCAGAGAGATTGGAAAGCTGATGCCAAGACATTAAACAGTTGTTTCCTGCAGAGTATCCAGGCCTGTCAGTGTGGTACGCCTCTGTAAAGGACATAGTACGTCAGAGGAAAGTGAATGAACTCTGTGTTTCCCTGGAATTACCTCACTAGTCAGAACAGGTTATGTGGGTCGCTCTTACTACAGACGGGCCAGATGTCATTCAGACATCAAAACTTGTTTTGGATTCATATAACTGAGTTCTCGTTTTCCTGTCTCTCCTTCTAATAGAGCAGCAGTAATAAAAGGGCTCAGGTTTTAATGTTGCAATACTTTCCAGAACTAGATGCTGTTTCAGTAAAACAGTACCAGACTTATAGCAAGAAAATGGCAAAATATCACATTTGATTAAATAGTATGTTTTTTTTTCTGTTTTATATAAAGAATGTCCATTCCAGAATTGTTTTTCCATTCACTCACCTCTTCTTGTAATGTTTTACAACAGAATGATGAAAGATGGAGCAGATACATGGACACATTTTATGTACCTTACAAAGGATCAGTTCCCTACTGAAGGAACGTTAAGTAACAGAATAAAATAACTGAGGCAAAATTAGAGTGTATTTGTCACAGTAGGAGAACTATGACTGTTAGAAATAGTGGGAAAAAGGGAAGTGAGTTCTGATGTGAACCCACAAATGTACATGCTGTAATTATTTCATGTCAAATGTGGGGATCCTCGTCTATTGTGAGTCCATCAGAATCCAAATTAAACTTTATGTTTATACACCACTGTCCTTGACTTTTTGCTGATGAGGTATCTCTGTTAAAAGAAATTAATACTAAGAAGTATGTTGTACTGTTCCCATGATGCATCACTGGTCACAACCAATAGAATGGCTGTGTGAAGTTACATGTGTACTCCACTGCCAGTAAAGTTAATCTCACTGCTTATGTTTGTCATCACTCTTTGCTTAAAATCTGAAACATTTGGCCTAATAGCTCTACTCAGATAAACTGAGTTTCACTGGCTCAATAAGTAACTCACTTACCTTTATAACAAACAAAAAAAAGGTACTTTTCCATTAACGGGGCAACAGTGTTTGCAAAACAGAAATGTTGCCGCGAAGACTAGGAGTTCCGCAAATGGTTTCATGATTACATCTTCACAGTTTCAGTGCTTGTTGCTATTTTACCCAGCCCTTTCTCAACAGTTTTACACACATTTCCCACAGAGGCTCCTATTTTTGCAAGTGCTTTGTCCCCACCGCATTACTGTTTATGTGACAGAGATGGCTCACGCATTACAGATCAACTCACAATGACCATTACAAATTAGCACGCACTGGGAGGGGGAGCAGTTGCTTATTGTTTGGCAAAAAATAACGTATGCAATTTACAGCATTTTTAGGAAGTAAGAGGGAAGCTTGTTATAACTGTCCCTGAAAGCGCCACAGAGGTGGGACGAAAACCATCAGCACTCACTTCAGATCACCCACAGGAAGTAAGAACGTAAACACAGTGCCCCTTAAAAATCAGTACATGCTCAGAAAGATGAGCACATCCTTATTTCCTGCCAGTATAACATCAATAATGTACATTGTCTTTAGTAAGTAAGAAGGGATCTTTCTACAAGTGTCTGTGTAAGCAGCACTGACTTTAGAGGAAATCACTCCCATGACAAAGTTACATTAAACGCAGAACACAGCAGCAAAATAAGCAGCAGTGACGTGCGCAGAAAATGTAGTATTATTCAGACAACAAAGCCCAACTTACAACCTGGAGAGAAGAATGCCATAATCACGAATGACAACTGATAACATAAGTGTGAGTGGGAGGGTGAACACAGAGTTACAAGCAGAAAAAAAAAACAGCTTCACATCACTTCCCATTAACACTGTTGCCCTGTTAATGGAAAAGTACCAAAAAAAAAAAAAAGAAAAGAAAAAAAAAACAGAAGTTTCTATTTTCACACCAAATGCTTGGTATTTTCAATACTAGGGCTGTACTGTATTGAGGTGTGGGTGCTACATTCCAGAGATGCTGTATCATTAAACTGAGGTGCCATCTGCCTGAGTTGGTGGTAGCTCAGGTAGATGTAAACTATCCAGCAGCATTAATTGCAAAGAGTATGAATTCAGTTTTTATTAAAGCTCATAAAAGAATACAATGTATTTTCCCCTGCCTTTGCAAACTGTTTTAAACATTTTATATTTGACAAGGTCAGGAAGTTTTATGTCACATAACTTTAGATGAACATAGGAATTTAGGAATAACACTACGCAAGTAATGACAAGGGCCATAAGATGCCTGGCAATACATGCCAGTAAGAAGACAAACTTAAAAGTTTTTGTCTGCTCATCCAGTCATCAAGACTAGCCTTAAAATCAGCCAAAATCGACTTTGTTTGGCCTGCAGTGGCAACTTATTGCATAGGCTGGGTATATGCTGTGTTAGAACCTATTCCTCCAACAAATTGTATGTTTTCTATAAACTTAGGTCGCTAATGCAGGTGTTTATAGAAACACTAATTGTGAGCCTATGGGATGAATAAGTAAACTACATGCCTTAAGTTTATAGCACAAAGAGAACACAAGTCAGAGCAGAGATAGTATACCAAGTCATAATTGCTACTGTTTAAATAACCTATAAATAAATTAGCAGCATATAAATTGGTAGTGCAGTGGTGCAGCGGTTAAAGTTGTCACCTCACAGCAAGAGGTTCTCGACCCTGATTTTTTTTTAGGGTACCTTCTGTGCAGAGCCTGCATGTCCTTCCTGCATTTGCATGGGTTTCCTCCCACATTCTAAAAACATATGTCTGGAGTGTTTCTCCCTGGGACTCCACTGAAAATAGGCTCTATCCTAGTTGGACTTTCCTGGTCAACAAATAAATAAATCATTGATTACAAAGGGAAGTAGCTGTATGATTACATTTGAGCAATAAAACCTAGTCAAAAAATTTGTTCAGTGGTCATTACTTTGCAAAGTAAATGTAAAAATTATCCTGCGGAAAAAAGAGAGTTGGTTCAAAATCTAAGTATTAAGCTGTTAGCAACAATCTTAATTCATTACACACATATTTATTTCAGGTGAAGGTATGTAAAAGATACTGTAAAAGGCACTGTGGATTGCATGTCATGTACAGAGTAAGGAAGGCAGACAAAGATACCATTATATGCACACAGGATAAGCTCTGTTACTTCCATTTAACGCTGTATGTTACTCATTTACAGAGAGAAGAGCAGGATTTCATGAATAAAAGTCTGCAGTACAGCCGTCTTGGGTTCAGAAAATGCTAATTATCAGTCTTATTAGGGATGAGTATAGTGGGGCAATGATCCTGTTAGCTCTGGATGGCATGCCCTTACTTATAAGTTGTGCCATGTAGAAGGATTTTCTCACCACCACTGTGACATGGTGATGAAAGTTCAGGTCATTGAGTTCCCAAGTCCCTTACCACTATTTCTAGTCTTAGGAGAGTGTTATCAACGCTGTAATGTATAAGGATGGTCGTCTTACCAAAAGCTCTAATTATACATTTGTTTGCATTGAGGTTTAGGCAATGGCTCTGGCACCAGTTATTTGTCTGTTTCAGACACTCTTGGAAGATGACTATGTCTTTTGGGGATTCAATGATTCCACCCAGCTTGCAGTCATCAGCAAATTTGGCCAGCTTAAGGCCTCTACATTTATTTGTCTTGACTTCAGAGAAGTATATTCTGAACAGAAAAGGTCCCATTACCAAGAACAACACTAGTAACAAGCCTCTCGGTGGAGGTGGATTTCCCCACCCTAACTTCATGTGTCCTATTCATGAGCCATTTTGCAATCAATCAGGTTACATAGAGATGTATGCCTAGATATATGTGTTATAAATCTATAATACTTGAGTGAGTCTGCCATGTCAAGGTAGGCAGTATGCACCATTTTGACCTTATCCATGGCTTTAGTGATCTTCTTGAAGAAATCTGTCAGGTTTAGTTAAGCATGGTCTGCCCTTGACAAAACTGAAAAGGGATGGGTCGAGTGACTACAGATTTTCTATGTCTTTGTTTATCGGTTACATAATGAATCACTCCATGGCCTTGCATATAAGACTAGGCAAACTTATATCAAAACCAAAGGGTAAAAAAAAATCAGACAGACGATCCATTCAATAAAAACTGCAAGAAAAACCCCAGTAAAGCTAAAGCTTTCATTGAATGACACCTTAAACCTCCTGTAATTAAGACCCATAGCACACATGGAAACAACCCTTCAAGTGCATCAGATGGCTGAGTTGCACAGCTTCTCATGCCTATGCCTTTTGCTGTTTAAGTCTTTATGGATACTTTCAGGCCAATAAAGCCAAATCCATTTAGCTGTGGACAAACAAATGTTAGCCTTTTTATTGACATCATCAGTACAGGATAAGTGAATTCCTTGGTTATACTTAAGAAACACAGCTCTTTATACCCAGTTGATGTTCATAAACATTAAGGTGCCTGCAAAATATCCCAAATAACACCCAAACCAAAGAGTAAACAGGTCATACAGACAAACCATGCAGTAAAAACTGCATGGAAAAACCCAGCCAAGCTAGAGTTTTCACTGTGTGACACCTTATGTCTTCTGTAATGAAGGCCTATGGGATATATGCAAAGGACTCCTTAAGGACATCAAGTGTTTGAGGTGCACTGCTTCTGAATGCTTGTGATTTTCTGCTGTTTAAGTCTAGTCATACTTAGAGATCTGTAGTTTCCTGGGTCTGTTAATGGTTCCCTCTTTGACTTGAGGGATAACCATTGCAGTCCTCTGTTCCGTAAAGGTGAAGCCTGCCTGGAGGCTGTGGTTAAATATAGATTCTAGTTGGCCTGACAAGTTATGTTTCAAGAGTTTTAGGAGGCATCCTGGGATATTGTGAGGACCCATGGATGCAGTGTTTTAGCTTTAGAATGAAAGTGAAGACCTGTTCTTTACTGATAGGTGGGGGAGAAATAATAGAGGATATTTTGTCAGGTAAGTGGGATCATAGCTTCTTCTTCCCCATTTACTTCTTTTCTCCACAAGTATTTCAGCCACTGTATCTTTCCTAGTCCTGCAGACAAGTAACATATTTCTGCTCCCTTATCATTCTTCCAGCCAATCCATGTTCCTGCCTCCCAAGCTTCTGTCAAATTAGACTTTCCATGAGTTATCTATTGAGTTATCGTGTCTTATTTTGTTAAACCATGATAAATCATTCATGTTTATTTTAATAAGCAGATTGTCAACCACTGATTGCACCTACTAGGTCTTGCTTTGAGTCTACTTAATGTGGACTCAGATAATTCAAAGTAAAGAATGCAAAGGTAGGTTGACGCCCAGACTTTTTTCTTCACTCTAACTGTAATACCTCATACCTGATGTATGTATATAACCAGAAAGAGCTCAGAACATCATAAAGCCAGCTAGCAATCCATGACTGAAGTCCAGGTATATGACTAGGACAAACATGATCATTAAATGATTTATTTGATCTGCAGCTCAGTCAGATTTTCTACTGGTGTTTCTTGTTGAATAATACATGTATAGAGGGTTTCCATTTGTTGGGTTGCTAGGGAGTTTGGCTGATGTCTGTTTAATCAAGTGCATTTGGTCAATTATAGAGATAATCGACAGACGTGCGAGATCAACAATCCCCAGGTAGGGGAATATTACCATTCCTGGGTATTGTAGGATCTTATATATATATATATATATATAGAGAGAGAGAGAGAGAGAGAGAGATAATTAACAGGGCATGGGCAGATGTTGTTTATGTTTTTTTTTTAAGTAATATTCACATGCATCAAGAAGCAACCTTGGCACATGTACTAGCAGATCAGCGTTTCCATTTTTGATGTAGAGTGGTTTACCCTTAGGATGTTGACATTCATGTTAGTCAACCAACTGAAGACAAATCATATAGAGACAGGGTTTGTAGGAAAGCCCATAGATTGGGAGGTACAATAAAAACATTGTGCCATTGCATGACATCTTATATGTGCCCTTTAAATATTAGATTTGTGATAGTCTGAAATCTCAACAATTTCTGTTTTTGAAATCTAGGCTGTGATTCACTGGGTTTCATCAAAAGAAGAAATGATGGATAATTATGAATCTCTTCCATGTCCAGTACTATTCTGGTCTCCATTCAATTCACTTCCTAAGAGTTTTGAGTTTTTGTCCTCAGTCTGTATATCATTTTCAAGGATACCTTGTAGCTCTACAAGTGACAAATGTGTAGATTCACCTGAGGTGTTGGGCTACCCTGAGCACACCCTTTGGAACACTGTACTCAGTGCCTGAATATTAGGCTATGAGAACACCAATATCCATCTCTTTCTAGAATGAATAGCTTAAATCTATGAAGCTAGGCTATAATATTTCTGACCCTGTATTTCATAGCACCAAATACTTGCAATCTTCTTGGATCATTCTGTGCACCTGTCCAAGCTAATTCTTTGGATGTTGCACTCATGATCTGTAACTATCACGTCACGGTTGTATTGACAGATAACCACATAACTTCTTTATGTGCCAGTATTTAATGTTTACTACAAAAGTCACAAACAGTCCCAGATTTGCTTCTGAGGTCTGTGTCACCATCCTTAGCACTGGCATTACAAGTAGTGCCCTACCCCATTTTATCATTCTAATTCATGTGCAGCAGTCTTTCTCCCAGCCATCCCAGTAATTTGAGACTGACTCCTATCCCTTTCAGTTTCTTGACTGGAGTTCTATGAGCCCTAGAATCAAAGGGCTTTTGTAAAGTCAAGTAGTTCAAATGCTTCCAGAAGAAGTGCATTCATTGAATTTCACCAAGTTCTTTTGGTAAGGCATTCACCTGTGAATTTATTCTGATTCTGATTTCTAAGCCCACTTCTATAAGAGACCTTACAACTATATCTTTGAATGTCAACTGTGGAAAGAATATTCCTTGCATTGTTAATGTCCCTACATCACTTTACATAATTTACAATATTTTATCATTTGTTTTACTCTAAGATGGCTTTGTGAAGGTGAATGTGCTGACGTGGTTTGATTTGTTATCCAAAGCTTCTTTCCACTGAGTAGTCTGTGTTCCTACAGTATAACACTGTAGTCGGTTTCCTTTTCCTTCAGTCTTCATTTAACTAACTTACAATAGCAGTAGCCTGGATCAGTTCTTTGTTTTACAAATCAGAGGGACAATGTCAACTGGTTTATTTTCAGTGACTTCTTTGTTTATTGTAATCTCCTAAATAGACATTTATAGTTGTTTTCGTGTTCCTGAAAAATAACAGCATAATTACTTTTTTGCAAAGACTCTAAATATTTCAGCCATTGCTAGCTCGTGGTCTCAGCTACATGATTCAGGGTCCCAGTCTGTGATGTCTGGGTTTCCTGCTTATCCATGAAAACTAACTCATATACCCAGAATTTGTTGGGGTGAACCAATAGCTATGTCAGATGATGCAATAAATTCTGAAATAATGTAAGATGTCAGAGAAAGACAAAATAGGATGCAAGGAGACTGAAGTAACCATGGGAGACAGGAAACAGATGGAGAACTATAACTATAACTAAGGTATTCTGAGGGTTAGATTAAAATAATGAAAAGTACTCTGGAATGCAGATAGAAAACGGAGGTGACATGCATTATGTTGATCATATGAATTCTGCTTCATTCGTTTCCCAGTACCCGCTGATGTTTCCCACATCTTGCCATTCAAAAGTTTTAAAAAGCTGCATCATATTGTTTTTTCCCCCTCTTGTAGCAGTGCCCCTGCCAGATAGAAATAGGCAAGTAATACTGGGTTGAATACCAGTACCACCCCTGCAAATTCATTTAGCACCCTTGATCTTCAATGACTTTTTTATATCTGTTTTAAATGTCCAGCAAATACAGATAAGCATAAAATAAACAACACACTCCTCTTATCACTCAAAGTTAAGAAAAGAACATCAGCAAAACTATCCCCAGGATTCAGCAAGCTCTGCATGATGTGCAGGAATACTGCAAGAGCTGCTGGAGGCAATATGGCCGCCGAGAGAGCCAGGAACAAGCTCCTGGGACATGCACGAGTGCTCCTGCACTATTCCTGCATGGACACAGCTCCTGTATGCTAATTACCCCATTTGCAGGTGCAAACCATGCAAATGAGGTGAATTAGCAATCCAGGAAGCAGGCAATCGTCCATGCAGGATTATTGTAACCTGCAGAAATGTACTTGGTTAGTAACTGAGTACATTTCTGCAAACTATAAAACGGAGCCATGACAGCTCCAAATAAAGGGTGTATATAATGTGGAAGGCATACCAATGGCCAAATATTTGGCCATTGGCATGGAAAATAGTGTCAAAATAGCAAAAAATAACTTTTTTTGTTTTTTGGCCAATTTCAGCCATTTAAACGTAGGGCAGTGGCGCGCAAAAGGGATCGGCCCAAAAATAAAAAACAAAACCTTGAAAAAAGCATTCTAGCCAAAATCATAATTTTGCCATTCTACTCAATGGCAGGCAGAAGACAACATGGCCACTGAATAGTGGTTGCTAAAGGGGAAGGCTCAGTGTTAGACTTGTAACTATGCATTAGCAATCAGTTCTATGCAAATGAGGGGAATGATACTGAATCACAGATTTGCCCTCATTGCTAGCCACCACTAAACCGTGTAAGTACAGGAATGCCATGGTGCAAGCCTAAGAGTTAGCTGATATCATGGGGAGGGGGGGTGACAGGCATACTGTAAGCTTATTGGAGCTCTGTGGCTCGGGTTTGCCCTTAGCTTAACAGAGCTAAGGAAGGGGGTGTGTCTGAAACTGCCTAGCAGTATTTACATTGCCTCAATGGGTGTGTGCACCATGCACCGGGTTTTAAACAAAATAAAAAAAACCATGAATTAACAGCTCTATTTATATCTGAGCACTGGGAATGCATGGTGCACCTCAGGGTTTAAACATGAAGGCATAGAAAGAGAAAACAGTTTGCCCATTGTGACTCCCATATTGTCAACCTATATACAGATACCCTGAAAAACAGGTTACTAGCTGTAGGTGTAGAACACAAAATCCTGCACTGGACTACAACCTACCTGGAATGGATTCACACACACAATACATAAGTTCACACTGGGCATACTCCTACACTTAGAGAAATGTGCTGATGTAAATCACTGTACACAGTTACATTTGGTAGCCCTCAGCCCTATAGTGTCTGTGTTGCTTGTGATAACTGGGTAACATGATAGTACAAATCAGTATTCATCTAGCATTTGTACACCCAGACCTGTCGAATGTAAAGTTGTGTGTGGCTGAGTGTTGTGTGAGTGTTCCGAGAGGAATGGTATATGGCCCAGTCATACACAATGTACTTCCCATAGCCCATGTTAGCACTCATGCTGATGTCAGTAACCTTGAAATAACTCTCTGGCCAACTATCAGCTTCATAACCTCTGTGGCGCATATGATAACTGCATAATGCTATAGTGTAACTTAGGAGTCAGGTAAGAATTCTAATCCCAGACATGACAACTGTGAAACTCTTTGTGTGTGAGTGTGTGTTTGTGTGTAGAGATAAATGATTTTTAGGCTATTGACAGTGACAACACCTCCCATAGCCCCATTTTAGCAAGCCTGCTGATGTCATCCACTGTGAAATGCACTTTTGGAAAGCAGCTATCCCTATAAGCTGTGTGGCACATGCAATAACTGTATAATGCTATAGGGAAATATACTAGTCAGGTAGGAGTTCAAATCCCAAACATGTCAACTGTGAAACTTTGTGTGTGTGTGTGTGTGTGTGTGTGTGTGTGTGTGTGTGTGTGTGTGTGTGTAGAGATGAATGTTTTTGAGGCTATTCGCAGTCACAACACCTCCCATAGCCCCACTTTACCAAGTCTGCTGATATCATCCATCTTGAAATATACCTTTGGTCATGATTTTGAAGCCATTCACAGTCACAACACCTCCCATAGCCCCACTTTAGCAAGCCTGCTGATATCATCCACCATGAAATATACCTATGGAGAAGGGATAGCCCTGTGATCAGCATGGTGCATGTGATAACTGTATAATGAAATATACTAGTCAGGTAGGAGTTCTAATCTCAGACATGGCAAGTGTGTGTGTGTGTGTGTGTGTGTGTGTGTGTGTGTGTGTGTGTGTGTGTGTGTGTGTGTGTGTGTGTGTGTGTGTGTGTGTGTCTGTGTACTTTTGCGTAGAGATTAATGATTTTTAGGCTATTCACAGTCACAAAGCCTCCCATAGCCCCACTTTGCCAAGCCTGCTGATGTCATCCACCTTGAAATACACCTTTGGACAAAGGCTAGCCCTATAATATGCTTGACACATGCAATAACTGCATAATGCTGCCGGGTAATATACTAGTCAGATAGCAGTTCTAATCCCAGACATGACAACTGTGTGTGTGTGTGTGTGTGTGTGTGTGTGTGTGTGTGTGTGTGTGTGTGTGTGTGTGTGTGTGTGTGTGTGTGTGTGTGTGTGTGTGTGTGTGTGCGTGTGTGTGTGTGTAGAGATTAATGATTTTAGGATGTTCACAGTCACAACACCTCCCATAGTCCCACTTTACCAACACTGCTGATATCATCCAGCTTGAAATACACCAGTGGACATGATGCTGAGGCTATTCACAGTCACACAACCTCCCATAGCCCCATTTTAGCAAGCCTGCTGATGTCATCCACCTTGAAATACACCTTTGGTCAAGGGAAAACCTTGTAATCTGCATGGCACATGCAATAATTGCATAATGTTATAGTGTAATGTACTAGGCAGGTAGGAGTTCTAATCACAGACATGGCAAGTATAAAGCTGTGTTTGTTTGTATGTAGAAATTAATGGTTTTTAGGATATTCACAGTTACAACGCCTCCCATAGCCCTACTTTACCAAGCCTGCTGTCATCCACCTAGCCCAATAATCTGTGTGGCACATGTGATAACTGCATAATGCTCTAGTGTAATGTACTAGTCAGGTAGGAGTTCTAATCTCAGATATGAGAACTGTGTGTTTGTGTGTAAAGATTAATGATTTTTAGGCTATTCACAATCACAACACTTCCCATAACCCCACTTTACCAAGCCTGCTGAAATCATCCACCTTGAAATACACCTATGGACAAAAGCTAGCCCTGTAATCTGC
The DNA here is from genome assembly GCF_019279795.1 of Protopterus annectens. Lineage (NCBI taxonomy): Eukaryota > Metazoa > Chordata > Ceratodontiformes > Protopteridae > Protopterus > Protopterus annectens. The sequence goes on from NC_056733.1 coordinate 1,128,123,966, forward strand.
ATGGCACATGCATTAACTGCATAATACTATAGTGTAATGTACTAGTCAGGTAGGAGTTCAAATCTCAGACATGGCAACTGGGAAACTGTGTATGTTTGTGTGTAAAGACGAATGATTTTTAGGCCATGCACTGTCACAACACCTTCCATCACCCCATTTTACCAAGCCTGCTGATGTCATCCACCTTGAAATGCACCTTTGGACAAAAGCTAGCCCTGTAATCTGCGTGGCACATGCGTTAACTGCATAATACTATAGTGTAATGTTCTAGTCAGGTAGGAGTTCAAATCTTAGACATAGCAACTGAGAAATTGTGTGTGTTTGTGTAAAGACTAATGATTTTTAGGCTATTCACTGTCACAAAACCTTCCATCACGCCACTTTACCAAGCCTGCTGATGTCATCCACCTTGAAATACTCCTTTGGACAAAGGCTAGTCCTATAATCTCTGTATAATACTGTAGTGTAATGTACAAGTCAGGTAAAAGTTCTAATCTCAGACATGGCAACTGTGAAACTGTGTGTGTATTTTTGTGTGTAGAGATACATGATTTTTAGGCTATTCACACTCACAACTCATCTCAAAGCCCCACTTTATCAAGCTTGCTGATGTCATCCACCTTGAAATACACCATGGACATGATTTTGAGGCCATTCACAGTCACAATACCTCCAATAGCCACACTTTAGCAAGCCTGCTGATGTCATCCACCTTGAAATACACTTGTGGACATGATGTTGAGGCTATTCACAGTCACAACACCTCCCATAGCCCCATTTTAGCAAGCCTGCTGATGTCATCCACCTTGAAATACACTTTTAGACAACAGCTAGCACTATAATCTGTGTGGCACATGCAATAACTGCATAATGCTATAGGGAAATATACTAGTCAGGTAGGAGTTTGAATCCCAAATATGACAACTGTGAAACTTTGTGTGTGTGTGTGTGTGTGTAGATATGAATGATTTTGAGGCTATTCACAGTCACAACACCTCCCATACCCCCACTTTACCAAGCATGCTAATGTCATCCATCTTGAAATACACCTTGGGTCATGATTTTGAAGCCATTCACAGTCACAATACTTCCCATAGCCCCACTTTAGCAAGCCTGCTGATATCATCCCTCATGAAATACACCTTTAGAGAAGGGATAGCCCTGTAATAAGTGTGGTGCAGGAGATAACTGTATAATGTAATGTACTAGTCAGGTAGGAGTTCTAATCTCAGACATGGCAACTTGTGCTTGTGTCTGTTTGTGTGTGGAGATTAATGATTTTTAAGCTATTCACAGTCACAACACCTCCCATATCCCCACTTTACCAAGCCTGCTGATGTCATCTACCTTGAAATGTCCTGCGGACATGATGTTGAGGCTATTCACAGTCACAACACCTCCCATAGCCCCATTTTAGTAAGCCTGCTGATGTCATCCACCTTGAACTACGTCTTTGGACAAAGACTAGCCCTATAATATGCTTGGCGCATGCAATAACTGCATAACGCTGTCGGGTAATATACCAGTCAGATAGGAGTTCTAATTGCAGACATGACAACTGTGTGTGTGTACAGATTAATGATTTTTAGGATATTCACAGTCACAACACCTCCCACAGCCACACTTTACCAAGCCTGCTGATGTCATCCACCTTGAAATACACCTGTGGACATGATGTTGAGGCTATTCACAGTCACAAAATCTCCCATAGCCCCATTTTAGCAAGCCTGCTTATGTCATCCACCTTGAAAACACCTTTTGACAAGGGAAAACCTTGTAATCTGCATGGCACATGCAATAATTGCATAATGCTATAGTGTAATGTACTAGGCAGGTAGGAGTTCTAATCACAGAGATGGCAAGTATAAAGCTGTGTGTGTTTGTATGTAGAATTTAATGGTTTTTAGGCTATTCACAGTTACAACACCTCACATAGCCCTACTTTACCAAGCCTGCTGTCATCCACCTTGACATACGCCTTTGGACAAAAGCTATCCCAATAATCTGTGTGGCACATGTGATAATTGCATAATGCTCTAGTGTAATGTACTAGTCAGGTAGGAGTTCTAATCTCAGATATGAGAACTGTGTGTTTGTGTGTAAATATTAATGATTTTTAGGCTATTCACAATCACAACACTTCCCATAACCCCACTTTACCAAGCCTGCTGAAATCATCCACCTTGAAATACTCCTTTGGATAAAAGCTAGCCCTGTAATCTGCATGGCACATGCATTAACTGCATAATACTATAATGTAATGTACTAGTCAGGTAGGAGTTCAAATCTCAGACATGGCAATTGGGAAACTGTGTATGTTTGTGTATAAAGACAAATGATTTTTAGGCCATGCACTGTCACATCACCTTCCATCACTCCATTTTATCAAGCCTGCTGATGTCATTCACCTTGAAATGTCCTGCAGACACAATGTTGAGGCTATTCACAGTCACAACACCTCCCATAGCCCCATTTTAGTAAGCCTGCTGATGTCATCCACCTTGAACTACATCTTTGGACAAAGACTAGCCCTATAATGTGCTTGGCGCATACGATAACTGCATAATGCTGTTGGGTAATATACCAGTCAGATAGGAGTTCTAATCCCAGACATGACAACTGTGTGTGTGTACAGATTAATGATTTTTAGGCTATTCACTGTCAGAAAACCTTCTATCACACCACTTTACCAAGCCTGCTGATGTCATCCACCTTGAAATACACCTGTGGACATGATGTTGAGGCTATTCACAGTCACAAAATCTCCCATAGCCCCATTTTAGCAAGCCTGCTTATGTCATCCACCTTGAAAACACCTTTTGACAAGGGAAACCTTAATCTGCATGGCATAATAATTGTATAATGCTATAGTGTAATGTAATAATCGGGTAGGAGTTCTAATCTAAGACATGGAAACTGTGAAACTGTGTGTGTGTGTGTTGGTTTGTAGAGATGAATGATTTTTAGGCTATTCACAGTCACAACACCTCCCATAGCCCCACTTTACCAAGCCTGCTGATGTCATTCACCTTGAAATGTCCTGCGGACACAATGTTGAGGCTATTCACAGTCACAACACCTCCCATAGCCCCATTTTAGTAAGCCTGCTGATGTCATCCACCTTGAACTACATCTTTGGACAAAGACTAGCCCTATAATATGCTTGGCACATACGATAACTGCATAATGCTGTTGGGTAATATACCAGTCAGATAGGAGTTCTAATCCCAGACATGACAACTGTGTGTGTGTACAGATTAATGATTTTTAGGATATTCACAGTCACAATACCTCCCATAGTCCCACTTTACAAATGTTGCTGATGTCATCCACCTTGAAATACACCTTTGGACAATGGCTTGCTTTATAATCTGTGTGGCCCATGCGATAACTGCATAATGCTATAGTGTAATGTACTAATCAGGTAGGAGTTCTAATCTCAGACATGGCAACTGTATGTGTTTGTGGGTAGAGATTAATGATTTTTAGGCTATTCACAGTAACAACATGTCCCATAGCCACACTTTAACAAGCCTGCTGATGTCATCCACCTTGAAATACACCTGTGGACATGATGTTGAGAATATTCACAGTCACAACACCTCCCATAGCCCCATTTTAGAAAACCTGCTGATGTCATCCACCTTGAAATACACCTTTTGACAAGGGAAAAGCCTGTAATCTGCATGGCGCATGCAATAATTGCATAATGCTATAGTGTAATGTACTAAGCAGGTAGGAGTTCTAATCACAGACATGGCAAGTGTAAAGCTGAGTGTGTTTGTGTGTAGGAAATAATGTTTTTGGGCTATTCACAGTCACACCTCCCATAGCTCTACTTTACCAAGCCTGCTGATGTCATCCACCTTGAAATACACATTTGGACAAACGCTAGCCCAATAATGTGTATGGCGCATATGATAACTGCATAATGCTCTAGTGTAATGTACTAGTCAGGTAGGAGTTCTAATCTCAGATATGAGAATTGGGTGTTTGTGTGTAGAGTTTAATGATTTTTAGTCTATTCACAGTCAAAACACTTCCCATAAACCCACTTTACCAAGCCTGCTGAAATCATTCACCTTGAAATACACCTTTGGACAAAAGCTAGCCTTGTAATCTGCATGGCACATGCATTAACTGCATAATACTATAGGTAATGTACTAATCAGGTAGGAGTTCAAATCTCAGATATGGCAACTGAGAAACTGTGTGTGTTTGAGTGCAAAGACAAATTATTTTTAGGCTATTCACTGTCACAACACCTTCCATCACCCCACTTTACCAAGCCTTCTGATGTCATCCACCTTAAATATACCTTTGGACAAAGGCTAGCCCTATAATCTCTGTGGCGCATGCAGTAATTGTATAATACTGTAGAGTAATGTACTAGTCAGGTAGGAGTTCTAATCTCAGACACGGCAACTGTGAAATTGTGTGTGTGTTGGTGTGTAGAGATGAATGATTTTTAGGCTATTCACTGTCACAGCACCTCTCATAGCCCCACTTTACCAGGCCTGCTAATGTCATCCACCTTGAAATACACCTTTGGATAAGGGCAAACCCTATAATCTGCATGCTGCATGTGATAAGTGCATAATGCTATAGTGTAATGTACTGGTCAGGTAGGAGTTCTAATCCCAGACATGACAACTATGAAAGTGTGTGTGTGTGTGTGTGTGTGTGTGTGTGTGTGTGTGTGTGTGTGTGAGTGTGTGTGTGTGTAAATGAATGATTTTGAGGCTATTCACAGTCACAACACATCCCATAGCCATACTTTACCAAGCCTGCTGATGTCATCCACTTTGAAATACACTTTTGGACATGATTTTAAGGCCATTCACAGTCACAACACCTCCGATAGCCCCACTTTAGCAAGCCTGCAATGTCATCCACCCTGAAATATACCATTGGAGAGGTGTTAGCCTTACAATCTGCGTGGCGCATGCGATAACTGCATAAAGTAGTAGTGTGATATATTAGTCAGTTAGGAGTTCTAATCTTAGACATGGCAACTGTGTGTGTGTGTATGTTTGTGTGTCAAGATTAATGATTTTTAGGCTATTCAAAGTCACACCACCTCCCATAACCCCACTTTACCAAGCCTGCTGATGTCTTCCACCTTGAAATACACCTGCAGACATGATGTTGAGGCTATTCACAGTCACAACACCTCTCATAGCCCCACTTTAGCAAGTCTGCTGATGTCATCCACCCTGAAATATAACTTTGGAAAAGTGATAGCCTTACACTCTGTGTGGAGCATGCGATAACTGCATAATGATGTAGTGTAATATATTAGTCAGTTAGGAGTTTTAATCTCAGACACGGCAACTGTTTGTGTGTTGAGATTAATGATTTTAGGCTATTCACAGTCACACCACCTCCCATAGCCCCATTTTAATAAGCCAGCTGATATCATCCACCTTGAAATACACATGCGGGCATGATGTTGAGGCTATTCACAGTCACAACACCTCCCATAGCCCCACTTCAGTAAGCCTGCTGATGTCAATCACCTTGAAATATACCTTTAGAGAATGGCTAGCCTTATAATCTGCGTGGCAAATGCGATAACTGCATAATGCTGTAGTGTAATCTACTAGTCAGGTAGAAGTTCTCAACTCAGACATGACAACTGTGTGTGTGTTTGTGTGCAGAGGTTAATGGTTTTTAGGCTATTCACAGTCACAACACCCCCCATAGCCCCACTTTACCAAGCCTGCTGATGTCATTAACCTTGAAATATACCTTTGGAAAAGGTTTAGCCCTGCAATCTGCGTGCCGCATGTGATAACTGCGTAATGCCATACTGTAATGTATTAGGCAGGTAGGAGTTCTAATATCATATGTGACAAGTGTGTGTGCAAAGATGAATGATTTTTAGGCTATTTACAGTCACAACAATTCCCATAGCTCCACTTTACCAAGCCTGCTAATGTCATCCACCTTGAAATACATGTTTGGACAAGGCCAAGCCCTATAATCTGCATGGCACATGCAATAACTTCATAATGCTGTAGTGTAATGTACTAATCAGGTAGGAGCTCTAATTTCAGACATGACAACTGTGAAACTGTGCTTGTGTGTAGACATGAGTGTTTTTAGGCTATTCAGTCACAACACCTCCCATAGCTCCACTTTACCAAGCCTGCTGTCATCCACCTTGAAATACAACTTTGGACAAGGGCTAGCCTTGTAATATGTGTGGTGCATGCAAAAACTGCATAGTGCTATAGTGTAATGTACTAGTCAGGTAGGAGTTCTAATCTCAGACATGGCAACTGTGAAACTGTGTGTGTGTGTGTTTGTGTGTGGAGATAAATGATTTTTAGGCTATTCACAGTCACAACACTTACCATAGTGCCCACTTTATCAAACCTGCTGATGTCATCCTCCTTGAAATACACCTTTGGACAAAAGCTAGCCCTATAATCTGTGTGGCGCATGCGATAACTACATAATGCTATAGTGTAATGTACTAAATAGGGAGGAGTTCTTATCCCAGACATGGCAACTGTGAAACTGTGTGTGTACAAATTAATGACTTTGAGGCTTTTCACAGTCACAACACCGCCCGTAGCCCCACTTTACCAATCTTGCTGATGTCATCCATCTTGAAATACACCTTTGGACATGATTTTGAGGCCATTCACAGTCACAACACCTCCCATAGCCCCACTTTAGCAAGCCTGCTGATGTCATTCACCCTGAAATACACATTTGGAGAAGAGCTAGCCATATAATCTGTGTGATAACTGCATAAAGCTATAGTGTAATGTACTAGTTAGGTATCATTTCTAATCTCAGACATGACAACTGTTTGTGTGTAGAGATTAATGATTTTTAGGCTATTCACAATCACAACACCTCACATAGCCCCACTTTACCAAGACTGCTGATGTCATCCACCTTGAACAACACCTGCAGACATGATTTTGAGGCTACTCACAGTGACAACCCCTCCCATAGCCCCACTTTACCAAACCTGCTGATGTCATCCACCTTGAAATACACATTTGGAGAAGGGCTAGCCCTATAATCTTTATGGCACTTCCGATAATTGCATAATGCTATAGTGTAACGTACCAGTCAGGTAGGAGTTCTAATCTCAGACATGGCAACTGTTAAAGTGTGTGTGTTTGTGTGTAGAGATGAATGATGTTTAGGCTATTCACAGTCACAACATCTCCTATAGCCCCACTTTACCAAGTCTGCTGATGTCATCCACCTTGAAATACACCTTTGGACAAGGGCTAGCCTTATAATATGTGTGGGGCTTGTGATAACTGCATAATGCTATAATGTAATCTACTAGTTAGGTAGGAGTTTTAATCTCAGACATGGAACCTGTGTATGGGTGTAGAGACGAATGATTTCAGGCTAGTCGCAGTCACAACACCTCCCATAGCCCCACTTTACCAAGCCTGCTGATGTCATCCACCTTGAAATATACCTTTGGATAATAGGCAGCCCTATAATATGCATAGCAAATGCGATAACTGCATAATGCTATAATGTAATGTACTAGTGAGGTAGGAGTTCTAATCTCAGACATGGCAACTGTAAATCTGTGTGTGTTTGTGTGTAGAAATTAATGATTTTTAGGATACCCACAGTCACAACACCACCAATCGCCCCACTTTACCAAGCCTGCTGATGTCATCCACCTTGAAATACACCTTTGGAAAAAGGCTAGCCCTATAATCTGTGTGGTGCATGTGATAACTGTATAATGCTATAGTGTAATTTACTAGTCAGGTAGAAGTTCTAACCTCAGACATGGCACTTATAAAACTGTGTGTAGAAATGAAAGATTTTTAGGCTATTCACAGTCACAACATTTCCCATAACCCCACTTTACCAAGCCTGCTGATGTCATCCACCTTGAAATACACCTTTGGACAAAAGTGAGCCTTGTAATCTGCGTGGTGCATGCGATAACTGCATAATGCTATTGTGTAATATATTAATCAGGTAGGATTTCTAATCTCAGACATGGGAAGTTTGTGTGTAGAGATTAATGATTTTTAGGTTATTCACAGTCACACCTCCCATAGCCCCACTTTACCAAGGCTGCTGATGTCATCCACCTTGAAATACACATGCGGACATGATGTTGAGGCTATTCACAGTCACAACACCTCCCATAGCCCCATTTCCGCAAGTCTGCTGATGTCATAAACCTTGAAAAACATCTGTAGACAAGGGCTAGCCATGTAATCTGCATGGCGCATGTGATAACTGCATAATGCTTTAGTGAAATGTACGAGTTAGATAGGAGTTTTAATCTCAGGCATGGAAACTGTGCATAAAGATTAATGTTTTTTAGGCAATTTACAGTCACAACACCTTCCATAGCCCCACTTTACCAAGGCTGCTGATGTCATCCAACTTGAAATATACCTCTGGACATGATGTTGAGGCTATTCACAGTCACAATACCTCCCATAGCCCCATTTTAGCTAGCCTGCTGATGTCATCCACCTTGAAATACATCTTTGGACAAGAGCTAGCCCTGTAATTTGTGTGACGCATGTGATAACTGCATAATGCTATAGTGCAATGAGTTAGGTAGGTGTTCTAATCTCAGATGTTGAAACTGCAGAGATTAATGATTTTTTGGTTATTCACAGTCATGACACCTTCCATAGCCCCACTTTAGCAAGCCTGCTGATGTCTTCCACCTTGAAATACACCTTTGGATAAGGCAAGCCCTATAATCTGTGTGGCACATGTGATAACTGCATAATGCTATAGTGTAATGTACTAGTCAAGTAGGAGTTCTAATCCCAGACATGACAACTGTGAGTGTGCATACAGTTTAATGATTTTGAGGCCAGTCACAGTCACAGCACCTCTCATTGCCCTTCTTTACCAAGTCTGCTGATGTCATTATCCTTCAAATACACCCTTGGACAAAGGGAAGCCCTATAAAGCCCATGGTGCATGCTGTAAGTGCAGATCAACATAGTGGCAGTTGATACACAGCTATGGGTTTAAAACTCATCTGTGTCATGTGTTTATGTGGGTACATATGTATGTGTGTACCCCAATGATTTTGGTCACATTTACAGCCAGTCCACATCTGAGAGCCTGAATTTAGCAGTCTTGGAGATAGCATCCACCTTACAAGTACCTGTTGTAAAGCCCAAACTATGTCAGGACAGTGGTGTATGAGGTAAATGGCTAACATAATTACCTGTACAGGTTGTTAGATAGTGGTTTGAACCCCAGCACTGACAAATGGAAATGTGTGATTAGGGTAAAATAATTTTTGTAAATTCTCACTGACTACATCACCCAATGCTAGTAATTACAAGGGCTGGTGATGTTTCTCTCCATAGAAGTACCTTGGGACAACATTCACCTAATAAGCTTTATGGCACATTGGATAAATGCAGAATACTGTAGTAGCAATACATAGCTAGGTAGGGGTTTGAATGTCAGTACTGGCA
>NC_056733.1:1128138423-1128308423 GCF_019279795.1 Protopterus annectens
ACAATGCAACTGCCCATACACTGTAAGGTATAGTGATGTTGCTGACATTCAGAGAGCCATGACAATCACTCTACTATCCCAGTGGCATGTGCAATAAATGCATATCCCTGTAGTAGGACTGTTGAGATAGACATGGGTTTGAATTGCAGTCCTGGTCAATGTGTGATTGTGGGTATGTCAGAGTATTATCATGGGTGACAGTGAGCAACATACCCAATGTGTTTTGCGGATTTTGGGTATACTGTTGTGACACCATGGTATCCCAAGCACATGTTCCAAGGTCTGCTTTATGAGGACCACTGTCACCATCAACCATACATGTAACTGAGTACACTATACAGGCCAATGATGCCTGTGCTGTGTGCAAGGTATCTGTAACAGAATGGACTCACTGACATGGTAGTTTGCACTGGTAAACTCAGGTCTGTCAGATGTGTCTATGACTGTAATGTGTTTGTCAATGTGTCTATGACAGTATGGCATACTATGTGTTGTCCAGTAACACCCAGTACATCCCCATTACCATACTGTACAAGGCCTGGTGATGTTCCTCACCTAAGAAGAGACTCAGGACACACCTCATCCTACAGATGTGTGTTGTGTGCAATTACGCCAAAAACATTATTATTAATACTTACCTAGGTAGAGGTTCTACTGTCAGTGTTGGCAAGTACATTTGTGTATATGTGAAGGGATCTACTTCAGTTCACTGAACATAAATGTCACAGGAGGTCAACTGTCCATGAACTGATTGGCATATTATGACATTTCAAAGGACTCCTGTGATGGGAATTATTTCCATCAAAACTGGTGGTAGATGTGTACATGCCCTCTTTCCCACTGTAGAGCTGAGCTTTGATACTGGAATTGATATATATAGTTGGCTGTTAATGTTGTGGACACAGCCACCCTCACTGGGATTGTTGTGTGTATCCCAAAGCTTAGTCTGCTTTAATACTGTACAGTGTATGATAACAGGTTAGGTAGTCATCAATCACACGTGCAGCTGTACACCACTCCACAACCTCCAAAGTGTAGGGCTGTGCCACACACACACACCAGCACACCTATGTTTACCAATCCCAGTATTGCTGTAAGTATGGGAAGGGGACACATACCCTGCCAGTACCATCATTGATGATATTAAAGTAGCAGACTGATTATGTACTGCTGTGATGTTTTGTCTATTACGTCTTAGGGAATTAAATAGGCTAAAATGTGTTCACTGACAAATACAGTACATCCATGTGTACAGTAATGTGTGTGTACAGCATCAACACCAAAGCCTCTGTGTGTCTGTTATACAAAAACATGTGGTGTGTGCCACCCAGTACACTATACATTGTCCACTGTAGATGGGCTGCTGACATCAGAACATTACTTGGTGTGACATTTAGGTCCTGTACGTGATGGAAAGTGTGTATTCCAGAAGAGTGAATGCTGTCAGTACCTCCCAAGCTGCTTCCACAATATGTTATTTGGAGTGTGTGCACACATATGCGTCCAGTGTTTATTAAGGTATGTATTCCCCATAATTGTTGCCCTAACATAGGGTTCCATATTACACATGCATTTCTTATTTTAAGATCACATTACAAGTTGTAAACAGTGTGTAATGTGGTACTGTGATTTGCTAGTGTGTAGATCTGGAATAGTTGCCATTGTGATAGTGGTGTATACAGTGTTTTAAACACTGTAGAAGGGTACTGTGTCAAGCATGTCCATACTGTAGGCCATTCCTCCCACCATTATGTTCATCTCTGCCCATACATCTTACACTGACAGGTTGTGCGATATACTGCAAGACCCATACATACCCTTCAGATATGTCACCAAGGTGACCACAGTTATCCAGTACAGTTAACAGCAACAATAAGTGAACATGTACAGCATGCATTATGGGTAGGTATGTTACATGTGTGCATGGCACATAGCATGGCCATAACATGGCCAGTGTAATGGCAAACGTGAACGAGAAAAAAACTCCATACTCAACAGCCGCAAGCTGCTGCCCTAGTTGGATATCAGAGGGACCTACATAGTTGTGTGAGAAATGTAATGTCAGTAGCCACACCTGTGCCATTGGTACAGGGTGAGTGCAGCATTTCAGAACATCATCTATACAAACCCACAATACTAGAGATTATGCACATCTGCTCCTTAATGCACCGCAGCAACAGACTATATTATCTGACATATGCATATATATATATATATATATATATATATATATATATATATATATATATATATATATACATACATACATATATATATATATATATATATATATATATATATATACTTAACAGATGAGGATAGATAAGCAGCACTGGTCTACTAATTTGCCCTGGGGCCTCACCTGGATGCTCCTGCTCCATTGTGTGGGTGGCACCCACCTCTACAATGCTTTCTTTGGCTGCTGGAATTTGCTGGCATGTGGGTGCCTTGAGGCTGGCGAGGAGCTCCTCCAAATGAGTCAGTGGGGGGGCTGGATGGTATGACCCCACCTGTGGCTTGCTGGTCCCTTCTGACAGCAGCAGCATGTTGACAGGCATGGCGGATGAGGTCAGTACAACAATGTTGTACCTGCTCATAACTTTGGTTATGCAAGCCAACATCATTTACCCTGCTGACAAGCTCATTCCACAGGGCAGTCCTCTCCTGCATATCATGTGATGTCTGTGAAAACAGGGTTCCATGATACTGCACAAGGTACTGCACAATGAAGTCTGTTTCATCTGCAGTATATGCAGGCAACCTCTCCCTGGACATGGTACCTGCAAGACATAAACAGGTGACATGGTCTGAGGATATCATACTGCAAGGCTATTGTACTTGATACTTAACATCTCCCTCACCCCCCGTCATATATGCATACCTAATCTGAACACACACATCACTCGGTATGTTTACACCAAACCTTCTGTTGGGACATATATCCTATTGTGCAGCACATACTGAACTTTGTTGTTATTCATGTTCCATATTTAAACAGTATCACTGGTGGCCTGTTGCTAACAATGTCACCTGCATGCCATTGTAATGGGCATTGTGGTTCCATATATGCATCTGTTCTGTTTCCTATGCAACCATTCCAAATCTGGTGTTTTGTGTTACTGGGACTATGTATGCATGCTGTTATAGCTAATCCTGGATTAAGTTGACTATTACTGACAACATATGATGTTCTTCATGGTTCACTGTTGCAGTCATCACTGTAGGGTTATTCCTGTCAGCAGCAGCCCCCGATCGGCCAGTATCCCAAAGTCTGGATCAGGCACCAGCTAAGGTCGCATTTATCCTGACGTCAATGCGACGGAAGGTATAAAGACCTCAGCTGACGCCATTTCCCCAGCTTTTCTTGCCACGCGGTGCCCTTTGCAGTCCACTGATGCCGGTCAGCCTGTTCCTGTTTGTTTTTAGAACTAATCCCAGGATTTTCATTTTTTACAGATAAGTACCCCATTGGGGAAGTCTTTTTCTTGCTCCAGTCAGATGTCAGAAAAAGTTAATAATTGTATTTCTTGTGGGGAAGCAAATACCTCATAGGGATTTTCACTCTTACTGTATTCCCTGCTTGGGTCCTGACCATGACGTTGCTAATTGTGTGTTTTGTGCTAGATTTAATCAGCGTACTATTAGGCATAGATATAACTTTGCCTTTTACTATTTTGGAAAAAGGTTTAATTATAACATGTCTTCAGACTCTTTTCCAGCTTCTGGGGTGTGTAAGAGGTGCAGGGATGCAGACAGGCCTCTGAGGTCCACAGCAAAGGATGTTACTCAGTTATTACCAGTTGCTGGTTCATCGGTCATCAGTGAGGCACCTTTGCAGCCCCTGTCATCCGCTTCTTTTGAACCAATTGCCTGTACCAACTCTGGTGTGGAGCTGATGGGGTCTTCAGAATTGCCAGGGACTGGACATTCGGATACTGCTCCCTCAGTTGGGTCCAGAGCCGGTAGGCAGGTACCGGCTTCTGAGGGAGTTCTCAGGCCTTCACAGCTTCTTGTAAATGTGGATTCGGGTTTACATGATAAGTCAAAGTCTAAGGCTCCAGCTAAAGTGAAGTGGCTAGCACAGGCACCTTTTGATCAGGGTCCTAGGCCTCAGAGGCAGATGCTTAGGATGGCTGAAGATCTCTTAACTATGACCAGGGGTTCTCATCCCCCTCCTGACAAGAAGCCTAGATTACAGTCCGATTATGATTCTTCAGACCAAATTTCTGTTTCTTCTGCTTCTTCCCTTGAGCAGGATTATTCTTTTCCTCCTTATGAGGATTCTGATGCTGAAGATTCCTTTCTTTCAGCCTCTCCTCCTGAGGATTATTCTTTTGGTGAAACTTTGTATGATGTGAGGGTGCATTTTCACTGGGAAGGGCAGGACCTCTGAATCCAAGAAAAGGCTTAGGGATTTTCTTCTTCTCCCACAGTATAAGCCTCTGGCTATTCCCCCTGTATTGGACATTGTTGATGATGTTTTTTCGGAAGCTTCTCTCTCTCTCCTGATTCTTTTCCCCCTACTCCGGCCAAACCGGATAGGTATTATAGGGTTCCAGATTCTCATAAATTTCTTTTTAAAAATCTTTTGCCTGATCCGGAAACAATTTCTCAGGGTCCTAAGGGTGTTAAAGCGGCCTCTGCTAAAAATCCTATTCCCTTTGACCGAGAGTCCAGGGCTTTGGAGAGATGGGGTAAAAAGGTTTATACTTCTGCTACATTGTCTATTAGGGCTTTGAACTGTCAATTTCATATGCTGAAGTATCAGCAATACCTTTTGTCTGTATTTCAACAAAAGATGTCAGCTGTGTCTATTGGTGTGGATAATCAGGAGTTACAGGATTTATTGCATGCTATTGAACAAGTGGGTAAACATACCCTGCATTGTAGTTTTGATTCTTTGGAAGCTTCTTGTAGGGCTGCAACAACTGGCACTGTTATTAGAAGACATGCTTGGTTAAGGGATCAAAGCTTGCTGGATCAGATTAAAGCCAAATTTTTGGATGCCCCTTTGCAGCACGATGGACTGTTTGGGTCCAAAGCTGAAGAGGTATTGAAGAAAATGGAAGACAAAGACAAATCTATGTAGATGGTAAGGATTTTCTACAGGTGCAACCTCCTAGATTTAGCAGACATTGGCCAACTAAACCTTGGTCCTTTTCGGGCTCAGACAGGTCTCAGAGAGGTAGATTCAGGCATTCCAGAGGTAGGGGACAATCACAGTCCCATTTCAGGAATAGGCAGTGGAGTGCCCCCTCTCCCAAGGGAGGTGAAGATAAGTCTCAAACCTACTGAAAACAGTCTTTATGACTCTCCCTTTCTGGTTCCAGGGGCTCCTCTCCTGGAAGCTCCTTTGGGGGGAAGGATTTCTCTTTTTTATCACAATTGGACCCACATAACCCAGGACAAATGGGTTCTGGACATAGTCTCAAGAGGTTACAGATTTCATTTCCACACTTTGCCAAAACCGAATGGTTGGCCAGACCTGCCAAATCATCAGTGGGCAGAGGCACAATGGCAGGTTCAGTCCCTCCTGGCTATGAGGGCCATAGAATTGGTGCCAAATTTAGAAATAGGGCAAGGTTTTTATTCCAGACTTTTCCTGATTCCCAGGAATGAAAATTCGTGGAGACCAATCCTGGACCTCTCTGTACTAAACACCTTCCTAGATATACCAAAATTCAAGATGCTCACACTGCAGCAGCTGCTGCCTATGTTGGACAAGAACGCTTGGGTGGTGACTTTGGACTTAAAAGAAGCTTACCTGCATATTCCTATAAGGCAAGAGTGCAGAAGGTATCTGCGTTTCAAAGCAGGCTCGAAACATTACCAGTTCTCTGTGCTGCCCTTTGGCTTATCTACTGCACCCACAGTCTTTACGAAGTGCCTGGCACCAGTAATGACATTTTGCAGACAGAAGGGGATTCAAATTTACCTTTATCTGGACGACTGTCTTCTTCAAGTGGACGACAAAGACACTCTACTTCGGCATCCAGCCTTTGTGCAGCGTCTTCTTCAGTGCCTCGGTTTCACAGTGAATCTAAAGAAATCAAACCTGGTACCCACACAACAGATTACTTTCCTGGGTGCTTTTCTGAGTACTTCAACCCAGATGGCTTCCTTGACACCAGACAGAAAAGTGCAACTGGCTTCTTTTTTCCGACACCTGGCTTCAATGAAACAGCTGACTGATAGAAAAATTCTGCAGGCTTTGGGTTACATGGCCTCCTGCATTCTGCTAATACCATATTCAAGGCTGCATATGAGGAAACTGCAGTGGTACCTCAAGAGTGTCTGGTCTCAGCATTACCACAGTTTGGAAACAGTGGTCATGATTTTGCCTTGTCTCCAGCGAGAGTTTCTTTGGTGGGCCGAAGCCTGTCTACAGAACAAGGGGAAGCCTTTTTGTCCTCTGCCGACCAACCAAGTTCTGACAACGGATGCTTCAGATTTTGCATGGGGAGCCCACATGCACGGGAGATGTCTTCAGGGTATTTGGACGAAGGATCAAACGTACCTGCACATAAATTTGAAGGAGATGCTAGCTGTACAGAATGTCCTGATAGCCTTCAGGGACCTTCTTCTACCAGGACAATTGTTGATATGGACAGACAACACTACAGTGATGTGGTACATCAACAAGCAGGGGGGCTCTCACTCTTACCCCCTGTGCAGATTAGCCATGAATCTCTGGTACACTGCTCTGACCTGCAGTGTTGACTTACAGGTGCAATTCCTTCCAGGGAAAGACAACACTCTGGCAGATGAATTGAGCAGATGCATTTCAGATCCACACGAATGGATGTTGTATGTTCGGATATTCAGGATGATTATAAAGGCTTGGGGATGTCTGGACATAGATCTCTTTGCATCAACTCAGAATCATCAACTTCCAACATTCTGCACAAGGACCTACCACAAACTAGCATGGAAAGTGGATGCCCTCTCATTCAGCTGGAAACACCTCTCAGTATATGCTTTTCCTCCCTTTCCTCCTCTACCTTGGGTACTTCTTCAGATAAAACAGGACAGACCGCACATGATTCTACTGGCTCCCAATTGGCCTCAGCAATTCTGGTATTCCACTCTGATGAATTTGGTTCAGGAGCCTCCCTGGATTCTGACTCAAATCCCTCATCTACTGTCTCAACGGGACGGCCGGATACTGCACAGTCATGTTGAGAGTCTGCATCTAGCTGCCTGGTGGATCCATGGTCTGTAAACACCTCTGCCCTTTCCAAACAGGTATTGGATGTAATCCTTGAAGCTAGACGGCCCAGCACTAGAAAATCTTATGCAGGAAAATGGAAAAGATTTTGCTCCTGGAGTCAAGTCCAGGGTGGTGATTCTTCTGTTCCAAACATTCCTCTGATTTTACAGTATCTGACAGAGTTATTACATATGGGCCTATCTTTTTCGTCTGTTAAGCTTCATGCGTCTGCTATTTCTGAACATTACGATACGGATCCTCCAATTTTTTCTCATCCATTACTTAAACAATTTCTTAGAGGGGCTAAGAATATTCGGCCCCCTATAAGGGCTCCTGTTCCCACTTGGGATCTATTAACTCTGTCTCCTTTTGAACCTGCAACTTCCACGGATTTAAAATTTTTGTCTTGGAAAACTGCTTTTCTTTTAGCTATTACCTCTGCTAGAAGAATTTCGGAATTGCAAGCACTCATGGCTGTGGAACCCTTCCTTATTTTTCATCAGGACAGGGTATCTCTATGGACTAATCCCACATTTATGCCCAAGGTGGTTTCGGCATTGGCCTTGAATCAGTCTATTCATTTGCCTACCTTTTATCCTAATCCTCAAAGTGAGGAAGAAAATCTTCTGCACTCTCTAGATGTGCACAGACAGCTTCGTCTATACCTGGACAGGACTAAGATATTCCAGAAATGCAAATGTAGAACACAAGTGAACCAGAACAAAATTGCTACTTCAGTCGCTATTTCCACAGAATCAAAATCAGTCCAGGATAAAGCAAACTTCTTCTTTATTCCATAAAACAGAGAACAACGAAATGAGCGCTTTCACGTATTTATAATACGCTTCATCAGATTTCAATGTACATTGAAGCAGCTCAGTTTAAATAGTACACTACATTCCTTTAATTGATGCAATTAACTTGCTAATTGAAAACACCTCTCTGTCAAGCAGCATAATAGTCTCTTAAAGTCACAATGAATCTATACTTGATCTAATATATCAGTTTGTCTCTATTCTACAATATTAAGTATCAAATATGTATATATATATATATATAGATTACTTATATATATATAAAACAACATCGGTCATGTCAAATTGAATAGAGTGCAATGAAGTAAAATGAATAAACATTAAAATAGAATAAAACAAACTAACGAAAAAGAAAAAGAATAAAATAGTCTAGCAAAAATGTATGCATCAATGAACCTCAAAATATTTCTCCACATAACTAGCCCTTAACCCAAGTCAGAAGCCTCATTAACTGACACTTTATTTTATCTACTTCTTTTATATTTTGCATAACCAATAATATATACATATATTAATTCCTGTTTATCAAAAAGGTAATAAATAAATCAATAAATATATAGATAAATAAAAATATATACATATATACATATATACATATAAGTGTATATATACACATATATACATGCATACATAAATAGATACCCACATATAAAAATCAATATATTATTACAATAAAGTGCATAGTGCTCTATATTGTTCCTTACTGAGATCTATATCATGGCAGGTCCAAATTGCCCTCTATCTCTTCAGCTTCTTATTGTATATCTTATGGACATATATTGATACCTGACAGACATGTATATATCTACTCATATATAGACCAATAAATATATATACTAGTAGATACATGAGTAAATCAATAAACAAATAGATATATAAATATATAAATATAAATATAAATAAATAGCAATATATATTCCAGAAATCTGATCAGTTGTTTGTTGCTTATGCTCCTACTGTTCAGGGGAAAACAATTACTAAGCAAACTATTTCCAAGTGGATTGCCCATTGCATCAAGGTCTGTTACTCTTATCATGGCAATCCGGTTCCTGTTAATGTTAGGACTCATTCTACCCGGGCTACTGCTACTTCAGCAGCTTTTCTTTGTGGGGTTCCTACCAAGGATATTTTGGAAGCTACTACTTGGAGTTCTGTACATACTTTTTCTAAGCATTACAACCTCCCTCTCTGTTCTAAATCCAGGGCAGGTTTTGCTTCTGTGGTTTTGCAAGGTTTTGTGACCACTCCCTCTGTTTCTCCTCCAGCCACCCTTTCTTAGCTTTGGGACTCAACCCTACAGTGATGACTGCAACAGTGAACCACGAAGGACATAGTACAGTTATGTACTCTTACCATAAATGTAGATGTTCGAATGTGTTTACTGCTGCAGTCCGGGTTACCCTCCCTTCTATCCCCTCTTTTGTTTTTTCCTTGAGTATTGTCTGTTATGAGGTATTTTGGCTGCTGAGGTTTTGTGCATGGTTTCTTTTTTAGCCTTTTCTTTCTGGGCACCTGACATCTGGGGCAAGAAAAACTGGGGAAATGGTGTCAGCTGAGGTCTTTATACCTTCCGGTGCATTGACGTCAGGATAAATGCGACCTCAGCTGGCGCCAGATCCAGACTTTGGGATTCTGGCCAATTGGGGGCTGCTGCTGGCAGGAAGAACCCTACAGTGATGACTGCAACAGTGAACACACTCGAACATCTATATTTATGGTAAGATTACACAACTGTACTTTGTAATGCTGCAATTCAATATCACATTTGGGAAGGCTGTTCCCAGCAGACCTACCTCTTCCACCTCATCTGGCCATGGCTGTAGGCTGCATTACATCTGAGACCCAACACGGGACCTCTTCATCTGCTGGTCCTGCACTACCTTCAGGTGGACCCACCTTAGGGGATGGGGCCTGTGCCACCCCTGGGAGTGCACACAGACAGGATCCTGTAACCTGACGTCAGGTCCAGGGTCTGGGGTAACACAACCATGATGTCCTTGTGTCACATGCAGAGGTTCAGCCTGCCCCTACTGCTAAGTCCCCAGCACAGCCACCTTCAGGGCTGTGAATGTGCAGTGGTGACTGCCTATGTGTGGGGAGCTCAGTCCCACTATTTCCATTTGGCCTGTATAGGGCTTCCTATTTCCAAACACTGCTCCCTGTCCAAGATGCTTACCTACCACATGTGTCATACACCAAACCTGTATGCTGTTTTGTCCATCATGTCTGTCTTCCAAACCACCCTACCTCCCCATATAGGTTCATAGGTTCATAGGTTAGTACTAGGCTAACTGCCCATGTGAGACATTTTTAAGCCTAGCCAATTTTCCCCTGTGAGATTCAAACCCTGTACCTTGTGTTTGTAAGGCAAACACCTTAACCATTAGGCTACCCTCCCACCCATATATTTACTATCTTTCCCTAACATTCCACTCTCACCTTAACACACACAGGGCAATGTGTTACCAACACAAATGTCACACTATGCATGACTGTCCATTTTGCACCCACTAACATGTGTTTATGGGTGCCTTAATCACTATGTATCTAACAGCCCTTGTTTTGGCCAGCAGATACACTATCAGTCCTTGCAAGTGTGTAATCCAGGACCCTGAACACCATAGCCATATATATTTAAGAGTAAGCCATCTGGGCTGCAGGTATGTGTGAGGTCGTGCCAAACATATCATACAGCACAGTCATTCAACAGTAGGGACATTTTTAATATATGTATATATATTTATATATATATATATATATATATATATATACAGATTCGTATCACTTCACTGAAAGACCATATCACTAACACCCATTTCACTGTGACAAACTCACCTAAGGTTAATGTCACCTAACAGTCATTCCACCTAATAATCATTTCACTGACAAGAAGTACTGTAAGGCAAGTCAAAGGTATATGTCCTTTCCCCCACTGTATTGCAATCCTGGTGTTAGTATATATAGTTAGGGGTGGTGTGGGGGGTGTAGCCCCACATCAAGTTGGGTTTTACCACATAATGTAAAACAACACCAGACAACAGAAAACCAACATATGTGGGAGCCTACACCCCCACACTCCTCACAACCACCCTAACTATATCTACTAACACAAATATTGCACTACAGTGGGGAACAGGGCATATACATTTAACATGCCTAAGACCACTACTTGTAAGTGAAAAGGGCTTTGGATGAAATGAACTTTCAATGAAATGAACTGTAGGTGATTTGGTCTCAGTGAAATGGGTGTCACTGAATCTATGTGTGTGTATGTGTATATATATATATATATATATATATATATATATATATATATATATATATATAGTTTACCTTTGAAAGGTTGAAAACCAACATACTGAATGGTCTTTTGTGTGAACTGGAATGACGAAAATCGCCAGATTCGCTGTTTTCGAACTTCAATTCAAAAGACATAGCGTAATGCAGGGGGGCAAGCCCCCCTACACCCCCCACATCCCTTCTTTATTATTCTAACTCCAAGGTCGCACTACAGTGGGGAAAGGGACCACTTCCCGATCACCACTATAGTGCACCTCGCACCAAAAATGCCGAATCTGCAATGAGCGAATGTTACTGTGATTTGGCTCATTGCAGATTTGATGCATTTTGTTTTCTGCCATCTGAGAACTTGCACACATGTGCATTACGCACATGTAAAGGTAAACCATATATATATATATATATTTATATATATATATATATATATATATATATATATATATATATATATATATATATAGATATATAGTGATTTCAGACATGAGGTCCACACACTGACACTCCTTCCTGAACTGCTGCACTGTTCTGCCTTGCTACAACACAGAGCATCACATGTGGACACAGCCTCAAACTGGAGGAATATATAGGGACAGATTGTAGATAGGCCTATTACACACCTATGACGTTTGTGCATGATACATTTCACATTGGCATGACTGTTCTGCAGGTGGTTAGGTCTGACACTCATGTTTGTATAATGACTTCATTTCTCCCACCTTCAGCTATTTGCTAGACTCATACATGTTTGGAGGAAAAACACAGACATTATGATGGGTTGCATCTTGTCATTCCGTGCAGATTCACACAGTTGACAGGTATGGTCCACTGCCCACAGGGCCAGATGCTATGTCCATAGCAGTTGTTCAGCAGGACATAATTACAGCAAGTCTTGATGGCACATATCAAGCCTTCAAAATCATCTGCCTCATTATTACAGACCAAATACTACATTGACATACAATGGTGTCATGGTTCACATACCTGTTGTAGTAGTATGCTCTTTTCTCTGTTGCAACTCAAGGATGTCTGGCTTGATTGCTGTTTTTCCTGTTTGTATAACTTTTGTTTTTAACTTTTAGTTCTGTTTTGGCTGTTTTTTTGGGAGGATCTCAATCTCCCTCTCTCTCAGTCTCTCTCTGTCTCTGTGTCTCTCTGTCCACTACGGAGATCAAGCTACTTTGGATAGGTTGCAGCATGCCTTTTGCAGATGTTGCTCAGGAGCAGATGATGGCCTCTGCACCAACTGGTGTTACCCACTTGCTAATTGCATGCAGCCATCTATGTAGAACTTCCAATAGTCAATCTCATAGCAACCCTCTACTATAAATGACTGCAAAATTGTGGGGGTTTTCCCTTTACCTTTCCTGTATGGAAGACATACTTCCTGTGTGTAGGCAGCATTGTTACAGACAGCAGGTTGCAATACCTTCCACAACAGGACTTGCGGACACAGGACACATACAAGTTTGTATAAGGTTCAAGAACTACAGACGGAGTACAAGTATTGCTGTTGTCTGCATTGCATACTGCTGGTTTTACAGGGTTTGTGTGTACATGCTAGTTTTGCATGGAATGCAGTCTGTCTGCATGGCTCTCAACTGTTGGCCTATCCACATGATGGCCAGAGGGTTGGCTGTTATGTTTTGTCTGCTCACCACACAGGTCATGTGTCTGACAGATCAGTGGCATAACTCTGTTGATTGCTATTAGTACATGGCAACATTCCGTTGTGTTTCTGACTTCATATTCCTGAGTACAGGTATGTTGCAACCAATCCTGTAACACCAGCAACTTCCACAGTCTGTAACAGCAATATTGGAAATATGGCCCTGTGTTCCAGCCTCTATCCTCCACATATATGCCAGGCTTTGTCCTGATGTAATACAGTAAGAGGTTGTTAGGTAATGGCCTATCATTATTTACTGTTAACATTCCTGCTATCATTCCAGTCATATTGAGGACTCCCACACAAATTGTGGGGTAAGGTCCATATATATGAGGATAACAGCTGGACAAAACATGTGTGACCTTGTACATTCCGAAGGTCAGTGTGTGGTACACAGTGTTGTTTGCCCTTGTACAACCTTGCATGGAGGAGGGGTATTCAGTGCTTTTAAACTAGGCTGTCACAACATGTGAGGGATATCTGTGTTAAGACACATTGAGGTATATGGCTGTACATTTCCATACTTTTCTCCATGGGAACAGTGGTGGCCTACAGCTTACAGTGGTACACACAGTTCTGTTTGTCAGTGTGATAGTGACTTTTTAAGTTAAGCATTCTTATGTAACAGATACATTGACATTTTCACAACTACTATGTCTCCCCCTAGGGGTTGAGTACAGAGTGTAATTGGAGGCTGCTGAACTACATCTGTAATTAAGTGTTGATTGTTTCTTATCTTCAAGGCAAGTGCTTTTTTACTGTTGTACTACTTGAAGGCCTTAGCCTGGACAGCATAGTATGTTATATTTTTCACATTACATGCATCAACTATTTTGTGTGAGACTTGCATTAATCAGTGATTTGCTTTTCAAGCACATACGTGTTGTACAAAATGGCATAAACAATTCAATAGTACACAAATACATTTTCTGTGTGTGCATACTTGTGTGTGGTGTCATGTCCTTTGTATTGTGTGTGGGTATATGTTTCATGCAAGTATTATCATTTGTGGCAATGAGTGACACACTGGACATTTTAACAGGTGGCAAATACAGGACTTATGACTGTTGGGTATATTGTACACCCTCTACATCTACTCTTCTTCTACATATCTATAGGCACTAATATCTTTTGCAGTGAGAGGTTCAGGATGTGGTTCCGATGTGCGATTGCACTACATATTTATATATATATATATATATATATATATATATATATATATATATATATATATATATATATATATATATATATATATATATACACATACATATATATCTGTCTATATATATACACATTTATGTAATATAAATATATTTTAGTTATAAATATATATATGAATATATATAGACATATATATACATATATATATATATATATATAATGTCTGTCTGTCTACATATACAGATATATATATATATATATATATATCTGTAAATATATATATATATATATATATATATATATATATATATATATATATATATATATATATATATATATATATATATATATATATATATAGATAGATAGATATATACATCTACATATATAAAAAAAAATGTCCCTAATGTTGAATGACTGTGCTGCATGATATGTTTGACAATACAGCAATGCTAGGTACAGCTCATATGGTGTAGTGGTAATTCACTGTGGCTATGGTGTGCAGGGTTCTGGCTTTGAGACTTGCAAAGGCTGATTATTTTGTTGCAGGAAAGAACAAGGGCTGTTGGATACAGAGTGACTAAGGCACTTTTAAGCAGTTGTAAGCAGGTTTGCATGGATTTGCTTGACAGTAAGCAATGCTAACGTCCGGTTAAATATGCTTAGATAGAGTTAGCTTCAAAATTGCTTATTCTGTGTGCGCATTGCTTACCCCCATGCAAACAGGCTTAAATCCACTTACTACTGCTTAAAAGTGCTTACCCCCATGCTAATTTCTTTAAAAGAAAAGAAAAATGGGTGATAGGAAAGTGGTGAAAAAGGGGGCACAAAGAGGGAAAGACAATAGGAAAAATAACTAGGGATGTGCAGGACAGGTGTAGGGAAGGTCAATAGCTGCCCATTTCTTCTACAGCAACAGCTGTGCATATACACTGAATTTGTAGGTAGATTTGGTTCATAGGTTTATAAGTTCATAGGTAGGTACTAGGCTATTGGCCCAAGGGCCTACGTACGACTAGCCAACAAGTTTTCCTGGCTTACTCCACCCAAGAAAGTTATTTTCCTATGCCACAGTCAAGCAGAGACACAGGAGTGATCCCCGGGGTGTATTTCCTATTTCCCATCCACTCATCAAGATTTTTCTTGAAGAGTGCTAATGAAGAACTTTGCTTGACATAGATGAGTAGCCTGTTCCAGAGTATGGGAAGTCTCTGGGGCAGGAATCTATCCCCCCAGCATGTCTTGTTTATTGTGGTGACAAGGTTTAGGTCCCTAGAGCATGTAGCTCGGAGGGATTGGGATTTCTTTAGGTGTAGCATGTCCAACAGCTCTGGATCTGACATAGCTTTATATGTTAGGCAGAGATTACCTCAGAGTAGGCGATATGCTACGGAGTAAAGCTGGAGTTTTTTGAGGCAGTCAGTGTAGGGTATTTGTTTGAGGCTAGTAATCCTCTTTGTGAGGTACTTCTGTGGGCTTTCCAGCTGCTGCAGATGTCTTGTAAGGTACATTCCAAAAGGGGCATTGTACACTATAATGGGTCTAATGAGTGTCGAGTAGAGGGGAACAATGACCTCTTTTTTCCTGGATGAAAACCCTTTTATGATGAGGTGTGCCACATAGAAGGACTTCCTGACTACTGTGGTGATGTGACTATCAAAGGAGAGACTACTGTCCACCTGGGTCCCAAGGTCTCTTATCACACATTTGGTGTTAAGTAGATTGCTGCCTATGTGGTAGTTCATGGGTACAGAGTTTTTACCAAATGGGATGACACTGCACTTTTTGGCATTGAGCTTGAGGCCATGGCTCTGACACCAGGCATCTGTCTCAGCGAGGCACTTCTGTAGGATGTCCACATCATTTGGGGACTTGACTATGGCTCCTAGTTTGCAGTCATCTGTGAACTCCATTAGCCAGAAGCCTTCTGTGTAGCCTGTACTTCAGAGAAGTAGATACCAAACAGGAGAGGTCCCAGGACGGAACCCTGTGGTACTCCACTTGTCACTGCTTTGAGATCAGATTTGGAGTCTGCAACTTTTACAGTGTGGGTTCTCTCTGTGAGCCAGTTGGCAACCCATCTTGTGATGGTGGGATTTATACCTAGTTTAGTGAGGTTAGCTATAATTCCAAAATGGGAGATGGTGTCGAAAGCCTTGGCGAGGTCAAGATAGGCTGTGTGAACCACCTTACCATCATCTACGGCTTTGGTGACTGCCTCAAAGAAGTCGATCAGGTTCAGGAGGCATGATCTGCCTTTCATATACCCGAACTGGGTGGGATCCAGAGTTTGGAAGTTACCAATGTCTTTGTTTATGAGTTCCATGATGATACGTTCCACTGACTTGTAGACCAGGCTCGTCAGGCTAATAGGTCGATAGTTCCTGGGATCAGTGGTGGCTCCCCCTTTGTGGAGTGGGATAACTGCTGCTGTGTGCCATTCAGTGGACACAAAGCTTGATGTGAGACTATTATTTAACATGGTGCTTAAGTGGGGAGCCAGTTCATTCTGAAGTTCATGTAAAACACAGCCTGGGATGTTGTCCGGTCCCATGGATGCTGTGTTTTTGGCTTTAGTGAGTGCAGCTTTTACCTGCATAGTTGTGATTACAGGGACTCTGCATTCTTCCTGTATAGATATGGACCCTTTAGGGGGTGAGGTGGGGGTAAAGTTAGCACTGAACCTATCTGCCAGGATGTTGGCAATATCAGTTGGTTCTGTAATTTTCATGTCATTGTGCAGTAACTCAGAGCAGATCTGGGTGTTGCCATCAAGATTCTTGACATAGCTATAGAATGCTTTGTGGATGTCCTTAGAATTAGTGGTGATTTTGTTTTCGTAGCTAGCTTTGGAGGATCTTATAAGGGATCTCAGCTTCTTACTGAGGCTGACCAGGAAGCTCCTCCACTCATGGGATTTTACACTTTTTTGCAACAGTTTCTTCCTTCTATTGTACAGTTTGTTTATGGCAGGGGACCACCAGATTGGCTTCCTTTTTTTGGAGGATAGGGTCTTGGTTCTGTTTGGGATAGCACGATCCATGCACTTGTTTAAATGCTTAAAGAGTGCATTTGTGTAGGATTCAGCAGTTGTAACTGTATTGTCCATCTGCATGGGTGTCATGAAGTTCACCACTTCTGTCTTAAGAAGCATGAAGTTGGCTTTGGTGAAATTTTTTACCATGGTTTCCTTAATGGAGGGTGGGGCGGGATGTGGATATCAAGGGTGATTAGCTTATGGTCGGATTGGACCAACGAGGAGTTGACTTCAGGTGTGGAACACTGGTCACTCATGTTGCTAATGACTCGGTCTAGGATATGTTGCCCCTGGTGGGGGTGTGGATAAGTTGATCCAGGGCATTGGAATTTATGAATTCCAGAAAGTGTTGAGCTAAGGAGTTGGTACACAAGTAGTTTTCCCATTTAATGGTGGGGTAGTTGAAGTTGCCCATTATTAGGGTGTTTGGTTGAACCCTAATATTTTCCAGTACATCAAGAAAAGATGAGTGGGTATCCTGGGGCATGGTGGGGGATCTGTAGCAAGCTACAGTTTGGATTGCAGTTTTGCCCAGAGTTAGTTGCACTTGGATAACCTTGGATGCATTATGCTGAGCAACTAGCCTGGAGGTGTGGATATCCTTAATGAATATGGACACACCTCCGCCTTTGGTGTTTCAGTCCAGGTTACATGGCCGAAAAGTGTGGTATGAGTGACAGCCTGGTAGTGCAGGGGTGCTCTCTGGAGCCTTGAACCAGGTCTCAGTCACTGCACAGATTTGGACACTCAAACCCCTGAGAGAGGGGTGAAGACAACAATAATATGTTTTGAAGCCAATTACACCAGACTACATGTGTCCAGTGGACATGTGTGCAAAATGGACAGCTATGTATGGGGTGAGATATTTTTTGGGAACAGATTGCCCTTTTTTTTAAGGTGAGAGTGGGATGTTGGGGCAGGATAGTAGGTATATTTGGGGAGGTAGGTTGGGTAGGATGACAGACAAGACAGACAAAACAGCATACAAGGGTGGTATATTACACATGTGGGGGTAAACATCTTGGATGGAGAGGGGTGTTTGGAAGTCGGAAGCCCATGAGCCCCCAAATGGAAACAGTAGGACTGAGGTCCCCACCCATGGGCAGTCACCACTGCACTTTCACGGGCCTGAAGGTGGCTGTGATTGGGACTGGGTAGGAGGGGACAGGTTGACCCTCTAAATGCCCCACATGGCCGTCAAGCTGGCATAGCAGATCTCCAAACTCCCTGCAGAGCTTGCTACACAGCAGATCCCAGACCTGATGACAAGTGACAGTTTCCTGTCCATGCCCACTTCTGTGGGGGTGAGCCCCATCCCCTGAGGCAGTTCCACCCAAAAGTGGTGCAGGACCAGTGGACAAGGAGGTCCTGGGGTGGGCCCCAGATGTGCTGGTGCCACGGCCAGATGAGGTGGGAGAGGTGGTCCACTGGGACCGGCCTTCCCAAACGTGCTATGGTGTTGCAATTTTAAAACATATGTGGGCTAGTAATAGTCAACACATTCCAGGATTAGGTGTAACAGCATGCATAGATATTCCCATTAACCCAAACCACCAGGTTTGGAACAGTTGCATAGCAAACGGAACACATGCATATATGGAACCACAGTGGCCATTACAACAGCATGCAGGTTACATTGATGGCAACAGGCCACCAATGTAGGAGTATTTCAACATGGAACATGCATAGAAACACATTTCAATATTTATCAAACAATGGGACATATGTCCCAACAATAGATTTAATTGTACACATACCCATTGAGTTGCATATTTGGATTATTGTCGCAGATATGGTGGGGGGGAGATGTCAATTGACAAACTATATATCCCTGTAGTTCTCACAATTTTCTTAGTAACTGCTGTAATCTGTACCTTATAGGTATTATTACACTACCCTATGGCCTTAGTTTGGACAGTGGTATGTTTGTAGACAAGTATATACGTGAACTGTGTTTTACCTACAGTCTACACCTCTTACCTGGTATACCTGTGGAGGTATTGTTTGTTAACACTACCTGACTGTTTCTACACATATTACCAGATTCCAGGTTGATGTTATGCACATACCTCTCAATCTCTTATTGCACACACTTTGGTCAAGGCTTGACAACATGCAGGTGGAAATGGGACATATTTTGACAATTGCTTTCATAAACTTTTGGTGAGTTGCTACAATGACAGATTTGTTTTCATATACATTTTCTGAATATTTACAGGTCTGACAATCAGTTATATGTCATTAAAACCTGCCTAAAATTCAGAGATCATCACACTGATTTGCCAGGGGGACAGGGTTACAGGCAGCATATATGGGCCAATTATCTGGACATTCTGAATAAATCTGTACAGTTGAGGGGTATGATTATGCATACAGCTTACTACCGCTCCCAGAATTTGAACCATGGCTGTGTCTGCTAAAAATAAAACAGTGTACATCACAGATGAGTGTGCTATTTATATATTGCTGTGTATCTCTTCACTGTTTTCTGTCTATAAGTCTCTCATGGTTTTACAATCTGACCTTGTAATTACAACAGTCTTATACAGGCATTCCTAGACATTTTATTACGTAGCACAGTGTGGGTGACAGTGATGACTAATATGTTATTATTCAGAGAAACTGCAACACTAAAAATGCCATAGAAGACCAGACTAAACAGTACCAGTCCAGGATTTCAATCTTTATTTCTAGGCACAGTTTTCTTATCTGACAGACCTGTGGAGGGAATGCTTGTTAACACTATCTGAATGTTGCCACACATATTACCAGATTCCACATTATTATTATGCAGATATGTCTCACTCTGTTATGGCAGTTTATCACAGGTCATATCCTTGCTGTTGGGAATGAATACAGTATGACCCCCACTTCTGTATGGGAATATCCACAAAAGGCAGTATGCTGAAGAGGTGTCCCATGCAGGTGTGTCCCTAGCTGTAAGCAGCACCCTGCCAGCATCCAGGCCAATGGATTAATATGGACAGGAACTATTGCCATTAACACCTCACACACTTACCCTGTCACCACAAGGGAATCCAGTGACTTGTAGCCTGAGAATGTAGGAGTGACAGAATGCACTGGCCTGCTACAGATGGCAGGCATCACTACTACATGGCCTAATGCCTTCTGTCAAAGGCCTGTGCATCACCCGTAGTGTCAATGTATGTTATCGCATGGGGTGCCAACTGACAACATAACACAGTCAACAGAACACAAATGCAAGGCCATGTTGACAAATCCCAGTAGCATTCCCCCATGTCCTACTGCATGAACTGTGGACCAACCCCTAAATACCACTGGGATGAAGGGACAACTATAGGGATATTGCTCAGATATCCCTCTCATAATGTTAAGAAGAGGATAGAATAACAGAGTAGGGGATGTAGAAGCATGGGCATCATGGAGTGTGTGAAGTCTAAAACACTGATGTGTGCCCATACTACCCCTGTCTGCAAACCCAGTAGTGGGTGGTTACAAACCTGCTCATAAACCACAATGTGAAGGGGAACTGACCAGATATATGAGCCCTGCCTCTGGGTAACCTGGGTGAATCTGTACAGCTGAGAGGTATGGCCACAGCAGGATATGGCCATTCAGTTACGTCAATATATGTACAAGAAGGGGATCCTCAGCCACCATAGTACCAAGGTGCTGGAATATTTACACAGACCCATCAGCAAGTGTCTGCAGCTTCCCCTCCAGAATGGCATGAGTGTGCAAGATTATGTAGGCTGTAGACCACAATACTGGACACAGCTTCATTCATCTTGTATTTCCCATTAAATAATTGTGAACAAATAAGTATATCTGTCAGCAGTTGATGACATAATACATCACAATGTAAAACAGTATGTATGTCTGAATATCTCTGTTAACACCAACCATGTAACACAAGCAGCACAGACACAATAGTTACAGTATCCCACTATCTGTCGCCCATTGTGACTCCATATTGTCAGCCTATCTACAGATATCCTGCAGAAACAGGTTGCTAGCTGTAGATGTAGAACACCAAACCCTAGACTACAGTACAGCCTACCTGGAATGGATTTGCACACTCAATACAGAAGGTCATACTGGGCATGCTCCTACATTTACAGAAATGAAGCCCATGTCTGACAACACAGTGGACTATACATATGTGTCAGTCGTAGATGTTTGTGCACACACCACATTGTACACCATTCATGCTTTGCATACACATTGGATAGCAATACTCACACATATTCAAGAACAACACACTATAATATGTCAAACATGCACACACAGAGATGTGAGGAAGAGAGAGACAAACAATAACAGAGAGATTTCCATCATGAGGCCTGTCACACCCACCACACATCCAACTGGCCAATATCACATGATGTGCTGATGTCAATCACTGTAGACATTGCTTTTGGTAGCGCTCAGCACTATAGTGTCTGTGGTGCTTGTGATAACTGTGTAACATGAGAGTACAAATCAGTATTCATCTAGCATTTGAATACCCAGTCCTGTCAAATGTAAAGTTGTGTGTGACTGAGTGTTGTATGTGTGTGTTCCCAGAAGAATGGTTTATGGCCCATTTACACATACTGCACCTCCCAATGTACATGGTATCACTCCTGCTGATGTCAGTCACCTTGAAATAACCCTCTGGTGAAGCCTCAGCCCTTTAAGCTGTGTGGCGCTTGCGATGCCTGTGTAATACTGTAGTGTAGAAAACTTGTTAGGTAGGTGTTCTAATCCCAGACATGGCAACTGTGAAACTCTGCATGTGTGGAAATGAATGATTTTGAGGCCATCCACTGTCACTACACCCCCAATTGCCCTACTTTAGCATGCATGCTGATGTCAGTCACTTGAAATAACACTCTGGCCAAGTTACAGCCCTATAAGCTTTGTGATGCTTGTGATAACTGCGTAATGCTATAGTGTAGTGTACTGTTTAGGTAGGAGTTCTAATCTCAGACATGGCAACTGTAAAACTATGTGTGTTTGTGTGCGATAGTGTTTGAGTCTTTGATGATACCTGATTTTATGGACATTGACACTTACTTCTCACCCCTTACCCCTCTTTTAGCACTGCTGCTGATGTTACTCACCTTCAAAGATACCTGAGGAGAGCTCTTTAACATATAAGCTCTGTGGCACTTGTGATAATTGCGTAATGTTATAGCGTTGCATACTAGTTAAGTAGAAGTTCTAATCCCAGACATGGCAACTGCGAAACTGTGTGTGTTTTTGTTAGAGAGTGTGTGCATCTTTGATGTTACCTGATTTTGTAGACATTGACACTTACTACTCTCTCCTTACCCCTCCTTTAGCACTACTGTTGATGTTAGTCACCTTCAAAGATGCCTGTGGAGAGCTCTCCAACATATAAGCTCTGTTGTGCTTGTGATAACTGCGCAATACTATAGTGTAGCACACTGGTTAAGTAGGTGTTCTAATACCAATTATAGCAACTGTGAAGCAGTGTGTGTTTGTGTGACAGAGTGTGTGTGTCTTTGATAGTACCTGATTTTATGGACATTGACACTTACTACTCTCCCCTTACCCTTCCTTTAGCACTGCTGCTGATGTTAGACACCTTCAAAGAATACTTGGCACAGCTCTCCAACATGTAACCTCCATGGCGTGTGCCATAAATGCGAACAATGTAGTAGCAGTAACTGCAATGGTATGGGTTTGAATCTCATCCATAGCAAGTGTTTGTGTCTTTGCATATGTATGTCTGTACCTTAAAGATGTTGGCCCCATTTACACCCAGTACACATCTCAGAGCCTGACTTTAGCAGTCCTGCAGATATCAACCTCCTTAGAAGTACCAGTTGCCAACCTTAAACCATGTAAGGTCAGTGGTGCTTGTGGTAAATGTGTAACATAATGGTCCATAAAGATTGTTAGATAGAGGTTTGAACCTCACTCCTGGAAAATGTGTGTGTAAAGTAAAATTATTTTTGGGAGCTCTCACCCACTATATCACCCAAAGCCAGTATTTACAAGGGCTGGTGATGTTCCTCACCTTAGAAGTACCTTGGGACAACATCCATCCTAAAAGCTCTGTGATGCATGTGATAAATGCGGTACACTGTAGAAGCACTGCATAGCTAGGTAGGGGTTTGAATCTCAATGCTGGCAAGTGTGTGTGTGTGTGTGTGTGTGTGTGTGTGTGTGTGTGTGTGTGTGTGTGTGTGTGTGTGTGTGTGTGTGTGTGTGTGTATGTGTGTCTGTCATCAGTATTCTGTGTGGAAGTTGCTGTGATTGTGTAATAACAGGATCCATTATCGGGTAGGTTTTACTAAATTATTATGTTGAGGACCTACTATATGTCACAATGTCCACCTTACAAGGACAACAGATGTCAAACACCAGAGTGGTTGATGTAGACAATCTATAGCCCTACATGTGGCATTATGGATTGGTGAACAATATAGGCAACCCTTCTATTACTCAGAGAACACTTTCCACCCAAGTCTCATACACAAACACACTTGGCTAGGCAAAAAACACTATATTGGTAATTCCCTGCATATTGCCTCACAGATAGTAACCACAGTGTGATTGCAGTGAACTACATGCCTGTTGACCACAACAGTGCCACTGACATCAGAATGTACTTTGATGTGTTACATCTCCTGACTGTGTGCTGTCTAGCAAGTAAAAGGACATGGCACCCTGTTCCATCCCCTCAGCAGACAAATAAATGTGTACAGTGGCCCTTTTGCTATGTTCCCCACTGGACGCCTGCAACAAATGTAGCGTCTGCAAATGTAACCCACAAATGGAATATCATGCCTTATACACATGCCCTGTATGGATAGACACCACTAACTCCACTGAATACCCATATCATTTTGTCAATGTAGGTGCAATCACGACCTCAGTTACATAGCCAGGTCTCACCAAATGAGGTCAGAGATGCTACATCAGAAGATAGAAATCTGTCCACACAGCATGCCCCAGAGACCTCAAGTACACTTCCACACATCAATGAACATGCATGTGGGACATGTGCACAACCCAGACACTGTCCATGTTATGGAATATAGATCACATACATGGGAAGCAATGCACATCACTGGTCACCTACAATAGTAACCCAGATGAGTGGATGGTGAACACAATACCCACCCCTGGGGACCACTCCAGGGACTACACCCCTGAGCCACACTGGGGGCTATTGTCATGTGGCCTGATGCCAATGTATTTCCTTGGCCTAGTCTTTTAGAGCCTTCAGGTGCATTCGCCTACTACACAACTATGAAGCAATGAACCTATGAATCTCAGTACTGGCAAGTGTGTGAGTGTGTGTGTGTGTGTGGAGATGAACGATTTTGAGGCCATTCACACTCACTACACCTCCCATTGCCCTACTTTAGCATGCCCGCTGATGTCACTCACCTTGAATTAACCCTTTGGCCATGTTTCAGCCCTATAAGCTCTGTGGCACTTGTGGTAACTGTGTAATACTGTTGTGTAGCAAACTAGTTAGGTAGGCGTTCTAATCCTGATCCTGCCAACTGTGATAATGTGTGTGTTTCTGTGAGAAAGTGTATGTCTGTCTTTGTTGACATTTGATTTTGTGGAAATTCACACTTACTACACTTCCCTTACCCCTCCTTTAGCACTGCTGCTGATGTCACTCACCTTCAAAGATACCTTTGGACAACTCTCCAACATATAAGCTCAATGGCGCGTGTAATAATTGCATAACACAATAATAGCAATAAAGGTAGGGGTTTGAAACTCAGTACTGGTAAGTGTATGTCTTATCGGTATCCTGTCTGACTGTTGGGGTGATTGTGTAATGATGGGATCCATTGCAGTATGGGTTTTGCTACATCATTATGTTGAGGATCTATATGTCCCAATGTCCAAATTACAAGGCCAACAGTTTTCAAACCTTGTAGAGGTTGTTGTAGACAATCCACAGTCATAAATGTGTACTGCCATGTGCAATTATTATGTGACAGTATGGATTAGCAAATAATATAGTCAACCATTATAATACACAGATACCACTCTCCACTCACAGATCATACACAAATATGCTTGGCTCTTACT
This sequence comes from Protopterus annectens, assembly GCF_019279795.1. Taxonomy (NCBI): domain Eukaryota; kingdom Metazoa; phylum Chordata; order Ceratodontiformes; family Protopteridae; genus Protopterus; species Protopterus annectens. The sequence continues at coordinate 1,128,163,668 of NC_056733.1, forward strand.
CCCTTCCTTTCTTACTTTCTCTCTCTCCCTCTCTGGTGGATGTGGAAAAGTACATCTGTTTTGTGCAGGCAGCAACTTGACTTTTGTAGGTAATGTTCATGATCAGCTGATGGCCTGTATACAAATTGGAGTCCCCACTTGATAATTGCATGTGGAACAGCTGTGGTATCATTCCAATACCCACTTGCATGGAAACACACTCCTATAACTAAGCACTTCATGTGGGTGTTGGCCCTTTTCCTTCACTGTGAGCAGGACTTTATGTGGGTGTCTGACAAACAGCATCACAGAGGGTAGTTGGAAATACCTCTTACAACATACACTGTGGAGACAGGCCAACAAACAGGAGGGGGATGTTCCAAACATGGGGACATAATGTAAGTATTGCTGTTCTACATTTGAAGTAATGTTGGTTTAACAGGGTTTCTGTGGATATGGCTGTTCTACATGATTTAAAGTCTGGCACAACAGTGTTATGTGGTTGAGGAAAATCTCACCTGTAGGGCTATCTGCAGATTGGGCAGTGTTTGGAGTCTTAGATTTGGTGCATTACTCACACATTTCCTATATTTAGAAATGCAGTAGCATACTCTGATGATTGCAGTCAGTACATGGTGACATCCATGTGTGTTACTGACTTCATATCCCTCAGAAAAGATATGTCACAACAAACCCTGTTACACCAGCAATTTTCTCAGTTTATCACAGCAATATGTCAATATTGGCCCTGTGTTTGTGCCTCTGTCCCCAAAGTCTGCCACCCTTTGTCCATATGTCATGCAGTAAGAGGTGCATATGTACAGTATATCATTATTTACTGATATCATTCCTGATAACAATCCAATGATATACCAGACTGCTAGACATGTTATGTATAGTAGGCCTTATATTTGAGGACAAAACCTGGACATTCTGTTATAGTCTGTACAGTAGTGAGGTCTGTGTACTTATAGTGATTGTTGACAGAGCGTCAGTATTGTGTAGCAGTTTATTGTGAATATGTTACTTGGTCTGTGCACAGACTGTGGTAGATGTCAGTGTTCTTGGTCCTGTTCTATTTGATGTTGCATGCTGCTCCAGTTTCTGGTACCCTATCAGTATATATGTTTGTAGCGCCAGACTGAGAAATGTCCCATACCACAGTCAGGTATCAGACTACACTGTGAATTGGGCCAGTATATGTAGGGTTCGTGTGTGAGTGGCAAATATAAGGATGGTTTTGCTCACACAGTCAATATACTGTACTATTAATTAGGCTTATCATAATGTGACTGTGTTGAGATTGGTTGGGGGTATGCACTTTCACATTGGTGTCTGTTACTCTGTGCTTTTATATGCCTATAGTGCTTGCTATATTTGAAAGTGCATGTGTATTCCCCCATAGGAAACTTGGGTCAGTGTTGTGGCAGTCTGCCTGTAGTTTAGACAGTGCATTGTGACATGACTAGCAGCTCAGTGTATTTACGTAGTGTGATGTTATGTCTAGATATTTGTTAGATGTTCTGTTGCCTGGCCACCATATGTGTTGTGTATTTCTGAAAAAACAGTGGGATGCTGTGAAGATGCATGTCACTAACTAGTGAGACATATGTGGGCTTGGGACCTCTGTTCCTCCGGTTAATATGTGTTAGGACAGACAGGAGTGTGTGAATGCATCAACTGTGTGAGCTTATCTATTCCAATAGTTGTGTGATATCCCCATTTTAATGGCTGTAAATGTCCCCTTTGTCAGGCTTGGTCCACACGTCTTGCACTAAGGAGTTCTGTGTATACCCCTAAGCTGACCAGATTGTTTCAGACTGTTCACATTTATTGGTCATATTTCTGCTGTACAGGATCATTTACTGTGATTTGTGTGGTACTTTACTATGATGATTTTATGATGTCTGTCAGTAACTGATGGTGTACTTGTCAGTATCAGTGGTGACTTCCTACACAACATGTCTGTTGACACAACCCTTGTTACTGCAGCAACATTCTACATTTGTAACTGCAATATTTACATTACATTCCCTTGCACTAAGACGTTGTGCCTTATGGTGCTGAGGTATGAGTCCACTACATGTAATGGGCATATTTTATATATACATACACACACACACACACACACACACACACATATATATATATATATATATATATATATATATATATATATATATATATATATATATATATATATATATATATATATATATATATATATATATATCCTTATGTGTAAATATGAGTTTTGTATATACCTTCTCAGATGTTTCCCACCATATTTATCTGATATGCGTATATTTAGATATAAAAACATGACTGATTCAACACTATTTTCACTAACAAGTAGTAAACAATTGTAGTAGTCAAAGATGTTGTTCACTAATGATATATTTGAACAAACAAGAGGCATTTGTACAGTTACGATGGCTTAGTGGTTAAGTGCTATGACTATAGTCTAGAGGGTCCTGGGTTCAAGACCTCCAAGGACTGGTTATTTTGTTGCTAGGCAGAACAAAGACTGTTGGATACAGAGTGGTTAAGGCAGTTTTGAGCAGCTTTATGTGGGTTTGCGTGGGTTTGAATGATGGTAAGTGGTGCTAATGTATGGTTAAACGAAAAGGCACTTACACCATGTAGGCTTTGCTTACCAGTGCGCAAATCTGCTTAGCATTTATATTTAAGCAATGCTTACACCTGCTAAGCATAGCTCAGCCCTGGGAACCAGTGATCACATTTCAGTCTGATAAAATAGCAGGGTAATTACATTTTTAATAAGTGGATTTAATTCCATGTACATAACATGTCTCTATGTGTTGTCATTACAGTAGCAAGGGGTGTGAGTATACTGTATGAGGAACCTGAGTATACATGGCTAGTACCATTATTTTCCCTTTGTATGTGTTTCATACATTGGTAGCATCCCAGGTTATATGCAGTCACACTTGCATGTATTGTATCCTTATGTTACTACTTTTAATAGTGATTTTCCAAGTAAGAGAAGATTGCAGATTGTAGTACTGGAACCATGCATCCCTGCATGCAAAGCTGGACTCTGAGTACTGATTATCATGTTCTTGGTGTGTGAGCTGTATGTTATTAAGTATCTCCTATTGGATATTGATCTGATATGTGGATATTAACTGTAGACTACTATGTGTTTAGGACATGTTATTGATGGCTGCTGTCATGTATTAATGGCATACCTATCAGTGTCATATGTCTGTCAAAACATTCATCCTAATGCATAACCTGTTGGCTAGCTAATTTCTGGCTGTCCTCTGTACAGATGTGCAGATGTCTGGTATCTATCTTGGCTGCTTACAGGCAATTTATGATTGACTGACGCTGACATGTCTGCCCAGCTGTATTATGAATGCCACAGCTAGGAAACCCCACCCTGTATGCACCACATGCCATGGATACCTCAACCAGACTACCACAGTCAACAGAACATACTTGGGTACAGGTCTCTAACCCAGCCACTGGCCATGTTATGTAATAAATGTTGCATACATGTTAATTGGAGCACCTTGCTGGCTCTCTGCAAGGGAAAACCGGATGATTGGTTGTTGAATTTAACTGTCACCCTGGGGATCACTGATGTGGGATCAGTTGATAAATGTCCTGCTGACAAATGTCAGGTGGCATGATACCATGATACCCTACTCTTCTCATCTCTTCATTGACATTAGCCTGGTACACACCTAGGAACACCTGCACCTATGGACATCAGTACTGACAAATGTGTCAGTGTGCATTACTGAGAATAACAGTGTCTGTGTTTGTAAACTTGTAGTTGAAAATACTCTGAGGGCCTTCTCACCCACTACACCTCCCACTGGCATACTTAGAAACAGCTGCTGCTGTAATTGACATTAAATGTACCTCTTCACAAAATGGGCTACTTGGAGTTTGCAGTACCAGCATAACACTGCTCTACAAATGGGTAGATCGGTGTGGGTTACCCTCTGAGTCCTGAGAAGTGTGTGTATGTGTGTGAGCATGCAGATTTGTAGGAGACAGCATTCTGAGGCCACATTCTCCAAATACAATAAACTTTGACATACATTATAGGGGATAGTGATGTTGCTGATATTAGGAGAGCCATAGCAAACCCTCACCCTACTATCCCTGTGGCATGTGCAATAAATGCATATCTCTGTAGTAGCACTGATTAGAAAGACAAGGGGGTGAATTGCAGTTCTGGTCAATGTGTGATTGTGAGTATGTCAGAGCATTATCATGGGTTTCAGTACGTACAATATCCAATGTTGGGTGTGGGTGCTGGGTATACTGCCTTTACACCATGGTACCCCCAGTATATGTCCCAAGGTCCACTGTATGAGGACTGCTGTCATCGTCAACCATACAGGTAACTGATTACACTATCCAGCCCAATGATGCATGTGCTGTGTGCAAAAACTCTGTAACAGAATGGACTCACTGACAAGGTAGTTAGCACTGCTAAACCCAGGTCTGTCAAATGTGTCTATGACTGTATGTGTTTGTCATATTCCATACATACCTGTGCTGCCATGATGGCCTGAATCATGCATCTGGTGACACCTGCTGTGGGCACTTCTGCCAGGGGCATGATGGCCAGCAGCCCTCCTATAAGCACCCCTATAGATCTGCCTTTGTGGTACCTTGCCAGTCATTTGGCTATGGCTGCTGTGTACAGACACACTTGCCAAAGTCCTCACACTGTCCTGTCCCATGCCACCACCCGCCAATTGTCCTTCATCTTTGGCCACTGGTAATGGGGTATGTATGGGCATTGTGACTGTGTGTGGGGATGGGGTGGATAAAAGTGGGATGTCGACCGATGGTACAGCTTCAGCCCCTGACAATCTTGCCTGTGCCTCACCATGCCTATCATCATTGTCAGAGTCTGTATGGACACTAACATCAGTTTGTCTGCAGGAGGGACCCTGACCCACCTCGCCACCTGTGAGGGGCAAGCAAAAAATGTAATTTAAGACCTGTACATTATGGTTTACCTGTACACACACACACACACACACACACACACACACACACACACACACACACACACATACAATTACAGATGAGGTGGCACAAAGATATTACACAGACCTCTCATTACCCAACAGTCAACATGCAGGACATATGGCACTCAACAGCATGCACTGCTGCCATACTCAATCCTTGTTACCAACGTTATACATCTCTGTAATGCATGAGTTGTGTTAGTAGGTGATGCTCCTTCCCCTGGAACATACTGCACCCATGTACACAGTATTACTGTGCACCTGTACAGCACACTGGCATGTAGTGTGCACCATACATCAATAGTGTACACACCATTGCTGAATGTGTATATGTGTGGCAGTTATGTTTTCTCTGTTGCTCACAGCCCCTATGTGTTTGTCTGACACATACCTGAGATGATATAAGGACTGATGTCAATAGTTAATGCCTGACCTCTGATTTGCAGGTCTCATCATCAGCATTGCATTTATGAGCAATAAAAATCCGATTGCACTGACAACCTTCAAAGCTTAATGTGGATATGAGAAGTGTACACAGCCTTGTTGACATGCCAGCCTCTTCCATGATATGCAATGGGGCCACAATACTGCATATGTTAACATTACACACACTTGATATGTGACATACGATCTGTGCAATCCAATGCAGTATCAAACAAATGTGTTAATCATGCAGATGCTGAATGAGATGCATAAAATATGTGGGTTGCATAAGTGTGTACAACCTTAAACACAATGGTTTGTTGCAGCACCTGTTAAGTGAACTCCAGCAGTCGCTATTCCTGGAAGGGGTATACTAGCATAGCCCATCTTCACTTGCCATTATTTGGTCATTCCACCTAACAAATGTCCCCCATTTCTGCCAGATTGCAAGGTCAGCTCATGTGCACAGACCATGAAGGTCACACAGTGGCTTCCCTATTGCTGTGGAATCAGGGTTATGTCTGGCACAATTCATGACCTTGACTTTGTTCAGCTACAGCCATTCTTAGTGTTTTGGATGTATGCTTCAGTTCACTGTTGTGTTTCCGGATGACACCTTTCTCCATCCTCAGCCTTACTGCAGATGCTTGACAACTATGGGCCACACATGAGTGTTATTTTGCAGTGCACCAAATTCTGAATGCCATGTCTGCCGGCCTAGTTTCTGCTAATGAACAGCAAACCTGAAGGTGTACACTGGCACCAGCAAGGTAAAAATGGGGATGGTGGCCTTGAGGTGGAGTGAGGTGTTGCTTGTGCACCACATGTATCTTTATGAATACTGTCTGTAGGTTTCAGCCTTGGTCTCATGACACCATTACACATTGCAACACATGCCTTTGGAGACTTGATGTTATGCATATGCTACCTGTAGAGAGCCCTGGATGATGTTTCCTGTGGAACAACTCTTCCATCTGATTACCCTAACCCATTGGCCACACTTATGCAGATTTCAGGCAATTGTCGAAAAAGGTAGTGCATAGGCAGTACTTGCTAGACATCCTGCAAGTCCCTTAGTGTTGCTGAATGTTTCTGGGCAGCCTCCATGATTAGATTGCAACATGTGTTGTCATCTGTTTTGGATGGGCATCTGTTTATTTTCTACATTAATATTGTCCCATACTTCATACACACTTACATGACTGTCTGCACTGTTTGCCATGGTATATGCAATGGTGAGGTAAGGCTACTTTTCCCACTCCTGAGTGTTACCTTTCGGATATGGGATCCATTTCATGGTTTGTAAGATCTGCGCAAGCCATGGCTACCTCTTTTGCAGGTGTGTGGGCAAATGTCATGGACATACTTCTTGGACAGCAGAACATTACTTGGTATGACATTGAGACCCTGTACTTGATGGAAGGTGTGTACTCAAGAAGAGTGAATGCTGTCAGTACCGCACAAGCTTCTTCCACAATATGTTATTTGGAGTGTGTGCACACATATGCTTCCAGTGTTTGTTAAGATATGTATTTACCAAAAGACATAAAGCAGCAAACTCTTCATACCACATAAATGAGGAGTAGGAAACCACCGTCAGGACATATGTTCTTAAATTACAGCCGTTCTGGTACCTCATCTTCTCGCCTTCTACTGGAACATTACAGCTTCAAAATATGTCCCGTTTTATACCATTTGTACAAACCTTCAATTAATCGATTAAGCTATTCAAATAACATCAATTACATAATTATTAAATTAACCATACTCATCAGCATTCAGTTCTTTTGACAGATTGCAACCACTATGTGGTATGATAAGATATGTATTCCCCATATTTGTTCTGCTAACATAGGATTCCATATTACACATTCATGGCTCATGTTAGGATCACATTACAGGTTGTAGAAGGTATGGAATGTGGTATTGTGATTTACCGTTGTTTAGATCAGGAACAGTTGCCAATGTAATAGTGGTGTATACACTGTTGTAGCCACTGTATAAAAATAAGGTTTCAGACATGTCCCTACTGTAGGCCATTTGTCCTACCATTATGTTCATCTCTGTCCACATATCTTGCACTAAAGGTTGTTAGCTATACTGCAGGACTCTTACATACCCTTCAGATATGCCACAATGGTGACCACTGTGATGCAGTGCGGTTAACAGCAACAATAAGTGAACATGTATAGCATGCATTAAGGGTATGTGTTAAATGTGTGCATGGCAAATAGCATAGCCATAACATGGCCAGTGTATTGGCAAACCTGAACAAAACAACTCCATACTAACCAACTACAGGCTACTGCCCCAGTTGTATACCAGAGGGACCTAAATCGTTGTGTGAGAGACGTAATGTCAATAGCCAGACCTGTGGCATTGGTACAGGGTGAGAGCAGCATTTCAACACAACAGTACAAACCCAAAATACTAGAGATTATGCACATCTGTTCATTACTATACTGCATCAACAGACTATCTTATCTGACATATGCATGTAGATACTTTACAGATGAAAATGGATAAGCAACAGTGGTCTACTAATGTGCCCTGGGCCTTACCTGCACGCTCCTCATGCATTGTGTAGTTGGCACCCACCTCCACAATGCTGTCTTCAGCTTGCTGGTTTGACTGGTGGATGGGTGCCCCAAGGCTGGTTAGGATTTCCTCAGCATGTGTCAGTGGGGGCTGGATGGCATGACCCCACCTGTGGCTAGCTGGTCCCTCTTAACTGCAGCGGCATGCTGACAGGTGTGGTGGATTAGATCTGTGCAGCGGTGCTGCACCTGCTCATAATTGCAGTTGTGCAGGCCAACATCATTTACGCTATGGATGAGCTCGTTCCACAGGGTGGTCCTCTCCTGCAGATCCAGGGCCCTGCACCCGAAGTGGATGGCATGATGGACTATGAGGAACTGGATTATTGCATCATTTTCCAGGGGGGGGTGTATGCAGGCAGGCATTCTGGGGACATTGTACCTGGAAGATATAAACAGGAAACAAGTTCAGAGGACCTCATACAGTTTTCCATGTGCACAACAACAGTGGGTAATACTTGCAAATAATCCAGACTATACCATAACACTGTAAGCTATCATGGCTTGTACATCTTGCATTACACTCCTGGCCCTGACCTGTTCACTTCCACCAATCTTAGACACTTAATGGCATAATCCACTACACACCATTCGTTTCTGTGCAGAGGGATGACAGTGGCCATCTTCCATGTGGCTGGTGTGTGGATAGTGGCATGAGTGTGTTTGACTGTAGTGTGTGATGGGACTGTGAGCACATGCCTGTGTTCATGTAGGAGGTAAACTGTGATGTTCTTATGCCCCATGGAAACGTGCTGTTTTTGCCATAAGTTGGCATTATGTCCATGCTCACTACTGATGTGGGCAGGAGTGTGGGTGATGTGCATATCCCCCTATACTACTGTTGTGGACAGGGTGTTACTGTTCACGCATATCCTGTCTGATGCAGGTTGCCTGTATCCATGGCATGTGTGTATGAGATTTGCTTTACTCTCAGTACAGGTTGACTTGTGTTACTGGCTCTGAGACTGCGTAGATATGTGTAGACATGGTTGCAATTGGCCTTGGTGGTTTGCATATGTCTGATTTCTAGTCATAGTCAGTCTTACAGGAGGTCACCTGTGAACCTACATGATTGCTCACATAGAGGTTCACTTGCTTCCAAGTTGTGGCCTGCACATATGTGTCCCTGTACAGCTACTATAGCAACCTATTATGTGCTTTATGTCTTGGTGGTGTCCACCAAGGGGGATTACTCTATCATTGGTGGAGGATGGTTGTACAGGTAAGGTACTGCTGATTCCATATAGCTACAGTGGATATGAAGTGTACACACCCCTGTTACAATGCATGGCACTTGTGCAATTGGAACATGACCCCACAAAAGCACATGTCAACACAATCCCCACCTGTGATGTGTCCTATAGCCTGCTCAGTTCAGTAGGGAACATAACAACCTGTCCTGTGGAAACATATAGGTTCATAGGTTCATAGGTGTGTACTAGGTTAATGGCCCTGGAGCCTTTACAAGGCTAGCCCATGGGATTACCCTGGCATCATGCCACCTGACCTTAGCTCCCAGTGCCTCTGTTGAGTAAAGCCACTGGAGTGATCCCTGTGGTGAATTTTCTATTTCCCATCTACTCATTTCTTGAAGAGGACCAGTGAGGTGCTCTGCTTCACATGTGTGTCTATACTGTATGGGGCACTTGTGTTTATATGGGGGTTTCATAACATTATTAAACTGACACCTCTCATCTGGACTTTCTACAGTACTCTGGTTAACAAATATATGTTATTTAGTAGCTAATTATAAAAAAAAAATGTTTATGTACTGCTTTCACATGTAAAATGCAAATTGGTTACAGTCAGGACTGAACCGTGAATGGGTGCTTGTCAAGTGTATGCTCTAACCACTACACTATTGTAGCACTGCTTATTTTGGATGTTTCTTGCTATTTAACTTCTTGTGCTGTTTAAGCTGGATTAAGCGTAGCTAAGAAATGGGCACACCTGTACAGCTATGCTTAAACTTTATTGCACGTTTAAAAAAAAATTTGTTGTGTTTCTTTATTTGTACCCATCAGAATATCCCTGCTAATGCTGAACCTGTTATTCTATCAACTTTCTGCTTTGTGGGATGATTGTCCCTTTTGGCTTTGTCCACATTCCTTACTCTGATGGATTGGGAGGTGTGTGCTATGTGCTTATGCTAAATGTGTTATTCTAACAACCTTTGCCTTGGTAGGGACAATTGCCCTTAGGGCTTTGACCAGATTTCTTATCCTCATGGGTTGGGGCTGTTACGAGCATTTTCACTCATTTTAAAATGCCGAAAGGCAATTCTGGAGTGTAGGGGGTGTGTGTATTGTGAGAGCTCTGCTGTCGGACATACTCCCTGCACTTGTACATGGAACCATGTCCATTTTAGAGCATGGCAGTGTGCCTTCTTACATATGCATGGTGCGCTGCCATGCTGAACTTATTCCTGCATGGCTGCTTGCTGAATTCGGGGATTATTTTTTACTCAAAGATGTATAAACTATACTAAAAATACTATATCATACATATTAACCTTAAATATAATGTCTGTCTTTGACAATATGTTATAATTTGTTGCTATATTATAATTTTGTATTAAAAAATGATAACCCAGGAAGCAGAGTCACTTGTTTAATTCAAAAGACTAAGCACTTTCAGTCTGCAAATAATTAGAACTTCTTCAGAATCAAAATTATTTTATATCAGCTATCTTTCAAATAATATGTAGGGTGGAAGTCTCAAAAGGAGCGATTATCTCCAGCTTACTCCATTATCAGCATTTTGTTCATTTTTTATAGTTACAGAGCAATGCCTAGTTTTACTAGGTTAATTTTCTTCTATGTAAACACTGTATTTAATTTGCATGGAGCTTTTCTCCCTGGGCCTCCACTGAAAAAGGGTGCATACCCTTTGGCTTTTCCAGTCATTAAAAAAATATATAAATAAAATGTATATTATTTATTTATTTATTGACATTTGTTGACCAGAAAAGTCCACTGGACCCAACAACCCATTTTCAGTGGAGGCCCAGGGAAAAAAGCTCTGTACAGTCACAGATATTTTTACATAATGTCAATTTAAGTTTGAAAGTCAACAAACTTTTTATATAATACAAATTGAAGTAGGTATACAAAGACAAATACATATTATAGAGACATACTATGCAAGAAAATAAACCCAGTGTGTTAAATTTTTAGTAATTATGTTTGTATGTATAGTCTCATAAGTAAGAATACCATTTAATCAATTCTGTTTATTCAGTCACAGAAATGAAAGCAAAAGAGATTGGATATGAAAACAGGTAGTGTAAATTGCAACTATATTAATTTAGTAAAAGTATTTGTAGTGTATAGTGGCCAAAACATTTAAGGTGATTTAATCGTATGACTACAACAACAAACACGGTTATTGAGATAGTATTCTTTTAATGCAAATTTCAATGTTTTTAAAGAGTCTAGTTGGGTAATAGAGAGAGGGAATGCATTCCAAAGTTTGGCAACAGCATGAGAATAGAGACATTATCCAGCTCTTTTGTTGGGTGTAGTTATGGTTAGGAATTGTTTGTTAGAGTATCCAAGATGTTGAGTAGGGGTGTGTGTTTGTATTATAGTTTGAAGGGATGGGCAGTAGTTTGGATTATTTAGTGGTTTGTGGGTGAGAGTAAGTTGGGAGCAATGTAGGTAATGAGGGAACTCAAGGCAGTTTATAGATTTAATGGCCAGGCAATGATGTGTGTGAGTTGGAGTGTTGGAGACAAACGTAACTATTTTATAGAAGCACGACTGCAGTTTGTTTAGGGGAGATGTGTGTGGGTTACTGAAAATGGGGCAATCATAGAGGAGGGAGGGTAGAAGTAGACTAGTAGCTAGTTTCAGCTTAATACACCTGTTCAAATAGAGTTAAAAGGGTAAAAGTTTTGATTTTATGGGATTAAGTAGCAGCTGAGCATCATTAAGCCAGGATTCGATGGAAGTAAATGTATTTTGTGTTAACTTTAGGAGTTCTGAGATGTTGTTAGAGGATGTAATTATTGTCGAATTGTCCACGTATTGAATGAGTGTACTTTGGAGGGATGTTTTATGGAGATTATTAATAAATATGTTAAAATGCAAGGGCCCAAGTGTAGACCCTTGGGGAACACCTATATTGTTGATTAGGTAATCAGATTTCTTGCTTTGCCATCTAACAGATTGCTTTCTGTTGTGTAGATAGTTATGGAACCAGGTTAGAGTGTGTGGGGAACAGTTTATGGTCTCAAGTTGTAAAAGTAGTTTTAAGTGGTACACTGTATCAAAAGCTTTTGATAGGTCTAGTAGGATTACTGATGTTAGTAGGCCTACATCCAGACCTTTGTATACAGTGTTGATAAATAACAGTAAGGCTGTTGTTGTGCTGTGTGCTGGCTGAAAACTATGTTGGGTGGGTGCAAGTAGGTTATTGTCTGTGAGATGTTTTAGCAGTTGAGAATGAATACACTTTTCTAGAATTTTAGATAGAGGTGAAAGTATGGAGATGGGATGGTAATTAGATAGATCACTGGTGTCACCACCTTTGTGAAGGGGAATAATAATTGAGTTTTTCCATAGTTGTAGGACATATGATTCAGAGATTTACTGGTTAATTAGATTGCTAATTGGAAGAGCTATAGAATCTACTACAAATTTTAGGAATTCATCTGGGAGGCCATCAGAAAAGGGGAACATGGTTTTAGTTTTGAGAGCAGTTTACAAACTAGAGAGGTGGGTACTGGTTGTAATGTAAATAGAGGAGTGGCTGTTTTTTTTCTGGAATTGCAATTGATGTTGGGGGGTGGTTAGAGAGTGCATTGTCATTTATGTTGCCAGTTATACTTTTGTTAGTCTGTAGAAAGAAATCATTAACAAGTTTTTGGAGAGTATCAATAAAATGAGAATTGAAGGCTTGGGCAATTTCTTGAGGGTCTTTGTCAGTAGATGGGGAGGGATTTTGTTGAGTACCATGATTTAGGAGAGAGGAAACAGAGTTCCAGAACATTTTTTTGGGTAGTGAGTTTAGTGGAGAAAAAGCTTTTTGGAGTTGTTTTTATCTGAGTTCAAGTTGTGGGGTTCTATTTCTATGCCATTCCTTCCAGGCTTTATCCCTGGAGGTAAGTAACTGTTTTATTTGTTTAGTTAGTCATGGGGCATGGTTAGGCTTTACCCTTTTGGTACCTGTGGGGGCAAGACTGTCTAGAATATCTAAAAAAACTTTATTGAAGTAGTTGACTGCTTCATCCAGTGGTAGAAATTTGGTAGGGGACCAGCTGTGGGTTTTTAGAGTCTCTAAGAATAGTTGTTCATTGAAATGGGTAAGATTCTTAGTTGTTCTTAAAGAATGCAGTTTGTCTATTTGATGTTGGGTTCTATGGGTATAGGCAGGAAGATGGTCACTAAAGATATTGGGTAGGGTCCCTGCCTTGGTGAATTTTTGAGGGTGTGAGATGAGAATCCAGTCTAGGGTTGATTCTACTTGTTTTTTTACCTTACGGGAGGGGTTAGAGATGAGTTGAGTAAATCTATGTAAGTTAATACTATTTACGGGGGAGTCAGAGATGAGAGTTTGCCAGTTTATATTTCTGTCACCAAGAATAATGGTTTCATTTGATATATTGAGGGTGGTCCAGGATACTAAATCTTCCAGACTAGGTATGTTTTGACCTTGGGGAATATAGAGTACAGCAATGCATAATTGTTTTCTGTTGTCGATGTGAAGGTTGACTAGTAATAATTCCATATTTCCAAATGTTAAAACAAAGAGTTAGAAGGTCACACTGAAAAAACAATCAGAAGAAACTAAATGAAAACTCCAGCCAAGCTAGAACTTCCAATGAGTGACCTCCCAAACCTCCTGCAACAGAGGCACATGGGATATATGCAAATGACCCTTATGAACATCAGGTGTTTTAGTTATATGGCGATTCTGATTGCCCATGACTTTTATATTTGAAGTCGTTTTAATGGACAATATCAGGCCAATAAAGCCAAACCCCACTAGCTATGGATATGCATATTTCGGCCTTGTTAAAAGTCATGGGCAATCAGAATCACCATAGAGCTGAAACACCTGATGTTCATAAGGGTCATTTGCATATATGTCATGTGCCTCTGTTACAGGAGGTTTGGGAGGTCACTCATTGGAAGTTCTAGCTTGGCTGGAGTTTTCATTTGTTTCTTTTTCTGGTATTTCCAAATGTTGGTATAGGTTTATTATATGGTGTAACAGCTAAAGTGTCACAGTAGACTAATGCAATGCCTCTACCTTTTTATGTAGCTGGTCATTTTTATGTATATTATACCCTAGAGGTATTATTTCAGTGTTAGCAATATGTGGTTTTAGCCAAGTGCTACAATATCTGGGGAGTAGTGAAAGAGCCTGGCATGGAATTCGGTGGTTTTGTTACAGATACTATGTATGTTAATTGTAGTGATGCAGAAGTTCTTGGCACTTGAAGAAAGGTTTTGGGCAGAATGGTTGTTAGGTCCAGGTTTTGGGTGAATGTCACCACATAGAGAGAGGGCCTGGTAGTGACATGTAATTATGAAGGGGAGTGGAGTGAGCCTGAGCAGAGCTAGGGGAAACAGAGATGGCAGAAACCTTGAGGCAGCTTGCCAGACCATAGTAGAAACAACCAGCAACGTGTGTCTCAAGACAGTGGAGAAGTTAAGAGTAGGATGTTCTTTGAGGTAAGAAACTTACACACGTAATAGCAACCTAACACATGCTACTTTATTAGTTCTGTACAGTTTTGCACCTCATGGTATTAGGAGTTTCTAAAAAAAGAGAAGAATGGAGGAATAAAGTTGAGGGAAAAGGGTAGGGGAGTCCAACACTATTTGTTTGAGTTAGTGAGAGTGCCACTAGTCCAATAAGCAGTAACATGTTTCACTACAGAAACTTGCCTAGTTCACCAGGAAGATTACTGAAACTAATAGTTTCCCCTGCAAGTGAGATGAACTCTTGTATTTCTTGCCATGAGGAAGCTGCAAAGGGGTGGGAGATCCAGTTAAGCAGGGTTAGTCAGGTGTGCTCATTGGGAAATTGAGAACAGCGGTCAGGGAGCAGAGGAAAGTCCCTTCATAAGGATGAAAAGGCTGTTTAAAAATAACACCTGTTGTTGAGGGAGAAAAATATACAGTTTTGATTTACTTAACTTGTTTTGATGGAAATAGTCAAGCATTTTAAACATCAATATTTTTACAAAATGCCTTTGAAAAGAATGATGACTCAGGAGAGGACAAAATATCGAGTCGTTACTTAACCTGAGTTGCATGTTAATAAAGTGAGATTACCATTATAGATTGGTCTGTTCTTTAATGCTCTCGAAAGTGTCTACTGTATTAATAATACCTTAATTGCTTCATTCATTTACATCTGTGGACAATCTGTTTTAGATTTAGAAAGTTTCAAAATGTATCAGAATCAAACTAATTCATAAGCATGCGTAAAATATCAAATATACCCAGTGGCTTTAGATGTCTGAAAATAATGTCTGACTAGCAAGATATCCTTAAAGCACTGACAGAGTGCTTTAAATTAATGAATCTCATTGTAAGGATGTTATACAACAATTACTGGAACAGACTATAAGGAAAAAACTGCATTGCTAATTTTCTGAGACCACATTAACTTTGATCATTACACAAATGAGCTCTAAAAATATTAACAAAATTAATAAATTTAAAGCAGATGGTCAGACAGAGAACAAACAAAAAATTATGTTGGAAAGTGTGTTCTTTAAGCACAGCTTGATGCATATTTGGAAATAGTGAAACTAACAAAGAGCATCCTGTGGGGGGAAAAATAAGAGGAGGAAACATATACAAGAGGAATGTTAGGCATTCATGACAATATGTACAAAAGAGTCCTGAAAGAGGAATACATAGAAAACAATACAGGTTATATTATTATGTTTAACATGATGACTAAACAGTGAATGGCAATAAATTCTCCAGTGGAACAGGTTACTGGTGAGCATACCTCTCACTGTTAGATTTTTTGTAGAATGTCAGATTTGGATATGCCTCTTTTTTTTTTGTGTTCCTCCTCAAAAAATGTACTTCTGGCAAATACAATACATGAGGACTGAAACATGACAAAATGACAAACATTTTTGTTTAAAATCCCAAATTAAAAGAGAAAAGTCACTATAAATAAAAACTATCTATTCTATTCTATATCTAAGTTTGTAAATCTATTTAAAATTTGTCCCTAATTTGTTCCCTTTTTGTTATTTTTGCTTTTAGAGATTTTTTTTGCTCTAGCTGGCGAGATATTAGTAGCGATTCCCCAAATTAAAGTATTACCTATGATCAAATCTGCTGTATAATCTTGCTCTACTCTGTGGTACTGTATATAACAGTTTTTCAACAGATTAGACTCAGCATAGAAAAAAAAAGACACCAACTAACTCTAAAGCATAGCCACTTCTAAAAAGGCAAACACTTTAAACCATAACCAATGAATCCTCTGGATAAAGAGATAACATAGGTAATGCCCACATAATCACAAATGCAAACAGGTACAAGTTAACATATAGTTTTCAACAAAGCAAATGTGCTTACCTGCTTTAGAAAATAAAATACAAAACAATGCTGGCATTTTACAAAATATACAATTCAATAAAACAACTCAAACTAGTTTCTCTATAATTACCTGAATACATATTTTATGTATATGTGTTGGTGGGGGGGGGGGCAAACCTACCCACATCTCATTCAAGAGACTGTGCCTCTTACATTCGTAGATATTAAAATAATCTCCAAGGTTGCTACACATAAGCTGAAAGCACAGTCACTTACTGCAGAGACCATCACCTTTTGTTGTCCTTAACTCCGGACACTGTAGATGTCAGTCAGCCTCAGTGACAGTCATTACAAAACCTTTTCACAGACTGACTACAGCATAACAACTCTAATTCACTAACAAGCTAGTGAAGCAGTGAAATAATGGGGCATCCTTTTTACAGCAGACAAATGCATACATTACTACTGGGAAAACCTTGTGTAACCACTACAGACAATTTCAGATGCTACAACCAATATACACCAACAACAAAGTGTGATTAATGCATTTGCTATTTACACAGAGAAGATATTTGTATTTATTGTCACCTTAGTCCTGTCATCAAGCATTTTTTTACCATCTGTGTTCAAATTCAACATACACCACTAGTTGCAGTAACTTTCCCATTTACATTTATTTAAAGAAAAAAATGAAACGTCACACACTGCACCCACAAAAACTATACAATCCCCCCAGTGCACACACATGCACGCACACACGCACACACACACACACACACACACACACACACACACACACACACACACACACACACACACACACACACACACACACAAACTCCCATCACCAAATTCAAAGCTCTGAAAATGAAATAAAGATGAACAAAAAAGTTAATCCTGGTGTTTTTTCTTCATTGATATAAGCTTGCAAATGTTAGATCACCCAATAGCCAAGCTATACTCACAATAAAATCAGTGGTACCAAACCTGTCGAATATATTTGGAAGCATGACTAGGCTTAAATAGGCCCTTTAATTATGCATGAACCTATGAATAAAACAAGAACAAAATCACATCTGGCACTAGCTAATGAGAATACAACATTATCCAAACAACTATAATATATGAGATAAAATAAGACTGAAGCTTAATTTGATTGTAAAGCTAACAAATCCTAGCATAATTCCTACCACACTTCTAAAATAATAGACAAAGGTGCCATACACTATAAGAAATGTTAAAAATTGACTTAAGAATTAACAATTGACAAGGTACTCAATAACTTTTACATGACACTGTTCAGCACAGAATATTTATATTCTTTATTGCAAAGAAAAATATGTACATGGGAGACTAGGAAATCTATAGGTCCTGATTAATGGAATGTTTGTGCTTTCTTTGATTTAAAGCAGCAACTACTAAATAATTAAAAACGAGCACTTTAGCATTAGTTTTGCTATCTAAGATCTCCTGACTCTGTCTCTGACTTTCCATATTAGGCATGAGTTCAAATTCCATAATCAAACATTCTACATAGAAAGTACAGTTGTGTAAGTTGAAGAGTTGATGTTGGAATGATCACTGCTGCAGTAACCTCATCTATATGGTATCCTGCCAAGGGTATAACAGCCAGCCAGCTTCCAAAGCTTTGGGGAACCTTCCATGTGCCCAAAAAGTGACACAGCTTAAGCTGAGATTACTAAAAGACAAGTTTGGGTGTGAAGCTCTTCAAAGCTTTCCTGCCAATTGAGAGAGAGAGGCTAAGCCCTGAAAGGACAAGGCTAGAAAAAACAAAAATAAATGCCCACATTCTGACATAAAAAACACATTAAAAAAAACAATGGGAATGCAGGGAGGGAGCAGCTATTGCAGCAGTGATCATTCGAACATCTGCTATTTAAGTTTAACTTACATGACTGCACTGGGTTCTTCATATTGATAAAGAAAGTCCAAAACATACACTGTGAAGCAGCAGGAAACACTTTCAGTCAGCCAAACTCTTCAGTCCAAGCTTGTGGTATTTTCTTCATATTGATCACTGGGTGCAGTAGCTTTACCTGTACAGGTAACCATATTTAGGAGGTAGAAGGAAAAGAGTCCAGGAGACCCTGGAGAATGGTCTTAGCAAAGCATAATCTAGACTGAGAGAAGGAATCCAGCTTATAGTGTTTTGTAAACGTATGTACAGTACACTTTAGCTTCATAAGAAATAAAATATTGATCGCATGATCTGAAAGATTTAGTTCTGTCAAGACAATACCCGAGTAGTCTGTGGACATCCTAGGTATTGAGTATTCTTTCTCCCTCATTTTTAGGTTCAGGAAAGAAAAAGGGGAGATGCATAGTTTGACTTTCACCCTCATTTTTAGATTTAGGAAAGGAAATGGGGAAATGGATAGTATGACTTTAAGTAAACTCTGATACCACTTTATCCATAAAAGAAGGATTAGTTCTTAAAGAAACCATGCTTTGTGGAAAATGAGGTAGTGTTGGCTCACCATAAGAGCTTGCAACTCATATACCTTTCAAAATTAAGATCCCAAGGAGGGGGCCACTGGTTTACTTGCAAACCTCTTACAAAATAGCCCTTTCAAGAAACTTTTGACATGGAACTGCCTTGAAAGAGGAGGCTCCATGGGCAGACATGCTGAAACGACTGACAAATAAACCTTGTTAGAAGAATAAGAAAGGCTATAGGATAGAAACTCACACAAATATTGTAAAACCTGAAAACAACTAGCCTGGAATGGCTGCTGGTTATATTGTTGGCAACAACTAGAAAATCTCTTCCATTTGCTAATATAGTGCTTTCTAGTAGCAGACTTTATTGCCTCCATTAGTACCTGCTGTACAACCCCAGAAAACAGGTGCCTAAAAGGAATTAAGACTCTATCATCCAGGTAGTGACTTGAAGATGACTGATGTCAGGGTGTATCAAACACCCCTGTTCTTGTGTGAGTAGATCCATTATGTGAGGAACCTTGTGGTAATTGTCTCTGACCTTTTACAAAAGATGGGCGAACCATGGTTGCCTGGGCCAGACGGAAGTCACTGCAATGGTCTTGGGGTTTCCTTCTGAATCTTCATAAGTACCCTAGACATTAGTGAACAGGGTGAAAAGGCATACAGGAACATTCCTGTCTAAAGAAAAGAAAAGGACTCTGTCTTCCAGGCCTTCATGCATGGTGTCCTAGAACAGAAATGTTCCAATTGATTGTTCAAAGAAGAGGCAAAGATATCTACTTGAGGAATCCCCCCACAGTTGGATCAACTCTTGGAAGAACCTCAGATCTAGTTTCCATTCATGATGGTCTGCCCTGGTCCTGCTTAGTTTGTCTGCCACACAATTTTGCTCTGGCAGAATGTAGGATGTCTGTAGAGTGAGATTGTGCTGTGAAGCTATATCCCGTTAACATTGTTAGTTTGCAAAGGGGATATGACCTGGCTCCTCCTTGCTTGCTGATGTATCACATCACTGTGGTATTGTCTTTAACCACTTGAAGAGACACCAAGGACCAAAGATGATTCAGATAATTGAGTGCCATGATCAGGGCAAGTATCTCTTTTATATCTATGTGCTTGCATCTGTCCTTGGTGTCCCACACTCCTGTACTTTTATCTCTCCTGCAGTGGCAGCTGGTGACTTCAAATCAAAGGGGGGCTGCAGGAGACAGCTGAATGGGTGGGGCCAATGGAAGGGGGTGGCCAACTAGAAAGGGGGGGGCTATGATCAAAACCATAAAAAACAGGACTTTAATTAAATAGCCTGCCCTGGGTGCCAAACCATCATTATGAGACTCCACTCAAGACAAAATGAAGCGGAGAAGAAAAAAATATATATTTCAACACATTGGATACATGACAGCTTACTTAATATCTAGATGGAAACAAAAAGGTTGTGAGGCATGAAAAAATAAATTACTTTTTAAACACATTACTGGATTGTCAGTCAAAATCAAGTATAAAACAACAAGCAGCACTCAATTCAAACCACTTCTCCTTGCACTGCAGTTCTAATTATAATTTATATTCAGCTTTATAAAAGTATCAAGTAACATTTTGGAAGCAGCAATCTCTGTGATACCCCCACTTGTAAAAATGTTTCTTATCCAAAAAAAGACCTGCTGCCTGACAACAACTATTTACTTGTTTCATGGGGAAAACATGATCAACGTAAAAAATGAACAGCAAACAAGAAACAAGCTCAAGATAAATTGCTTAAAGGATTACTGCACAAGTTATGGACCACACATGATAGATTGACATTCTGTTTAGTTTACGGGTAAAGCCTGCAAAGATGACTGCAAGTCTCCAACAAATGTAATGAGCTTCTGAAAATACTGTAATCCTGTCCTTTATTACAAATACTGCCATATGCATTTCAATACCTAATGCTTATACGTTATCTAGTGTAAATATTCTCTGCATGGCAACAACAAAAAGGCTTTCAATGTTGATAATTCTTTAACAGCATGCTTATTAAAGCTTACTTGCATCTTACAATCTCAGACAAGCTTACCTGATGGTCATTAAAGCATTGCTACTTAAACACAGAGCAACAGGCACTTTCTGAATAATAATAAGCATAGATCAACAGTATAAAAATATGACAGAAACCAGACCATTCTGCAAAATCAAGGACAGATGAAAAGCCACTGTAGTTCTTGTGTCTACCTTGGATGGGGCGATACTCTGCACACTTACACTGCATAACTGCTCATTGCCTTGCTTGGACACATCCAGAGTCACTACATGGGGGAGTGGGGTGCAACTAGTATGTCACAATTTGAAATGTCTCTGGCTGACGGTGATGGCCCAGACACATTTTTCATACATCTCAACCTCACAGCAAGAAGTTTGGGCAAAGCCATAAATAGAAGTGGGACAAAGGCCAAAAATTAAGGACATTTTTTTAAATATCTCTCTTATAAACTTAGAAAGATAATAGAATAGTAGGTCTTGCATTCGCATGAATTTTATGAAGGGTATGAAATCTGAAACTGAAATGTGTGCCATTATTTTCTAACGTCAATCTTTAATGATTTGCCACTAATTTGCCAGAAAACTACAATTTTATGAAAAACGGACCAAAAATGTGATGCAAAAATATAAAATAGCCACACAATACAGTTGGGAACCTGTCAAAGAAGGGACACTTTTTAAAATTAATTCTGTTAAGTTGAGCAGCTGACAAAATAAGAGAATCTACATGCATTTCTCTGATCATTATAATTATTTATTAATTGTAAACCCTCCATGTTTTCTTCCAAAATTGCCATTTTGTGGAGGGATTATTAGGGGAGAGCAACATTTTGAGCAAAAATCAGGACAGTTGAGAGGTTTGGATATATCTAATTCTATAAAGAGATTTACTTGCCCATACCTCTCAACCTCTTAACTCAGGAAATTTGGGCAAGGCTAAATATTTTGGGGGAACATACAGACAGTACTAAAAATTGCTGTTGTATAAACTTAGTTGATAGAATAACAGGTATTGCTTTAGCATGCATTTTTCTGAAAGGTATGAAGTCTGAAAATCAATGTCTGTCATTATTTAGTGACTTCATTCCTAAATGATTTTCCAGAAAACCACATATTTTATGAGGAACAAACCAAAAATAAAAAGCAAAAATCTATTCATTCATGAAAATCTGGACAGTTGAGAGGTATGGTTCAGCCAGGACTGTCTTTGAGTTTGCCGCCCTTCCACCTCACAAAATCATGGTCAAATGGGACCTCCCCCCTGCAGCCATTCCAATGTCCCATTACTTGGCTATTTCGCCCAATTTAGCATAAACACTGTAAAGTGCATACTGCTTTACTTCTGCAGTGATTTGGATTTAATTTAAAAGTTTTATTTTACATTTTACAGCACAACAGTAATAGACATCTGCTAAACAAAGCAATGCATTCTCACAATGAAAATAGACTTAGCATTAAAACTTCTCTGCCCTTGAAACTCACGTTCATTGAAAGAGCATTGAAACCTACATTCAAAGAAAATATATCTGCCCAGTGGCAGATAAAGATTAACTTTGGGCTGTTTTTGAATCATAGGCCCCTTGCACACAAAACATACATGTGTTCTTTGATACACCTTCCTGACTGTATTAAATTAGGTCCCTTGTATAATACAGTACAGTTGTTACACGGCATTTTAAATTTATTGTTTTGAACATTTTTCCAGTAAACAATGAAATAAAATGTATGCACTAGTAATGACAAAACTGCCCAGTTCAGAACATTTCCATCATAAAAGTCTACTCAAACTTCTACAATCCACCAGTATCAGTAAATATGCACAATCTCTGCAGAAGTAAAAGTTATCTAAATAATTATACGTTAAAAAGATCTGTAACTAATGAAGAGGTTGCTGCTAGCAAACAACTTTATATTTCATTGTTTCATCTACAAATAAAGTGCCTGTTGCCCTTGAGGAATAAATTGCCTATGTTACATTAAAAAAATGATAACTAGTAATATTGCAATAGGGAATGGATGGCAAACTGATAACAGGTTCATCGTTACTAGGTATCTCTGCCAAAGAGGTCATTCTCAGGACTGCAGCATCCACCCCCTTTAAAAGTACAACACAGTACAGTATTAGCAATGCATCTACATACTATGGGAGTAAAACTCACAGCCTTCTGCATCAAAAGAATGTATTCAACCTGTTATGCTATTAACAATGCAAGTAGACTCAGCATAAACAGCATTAAACTTTTCTTCCCCTGAAGCTCTCAGCTCCTTGTAAAATCCACTCGACACTCAACTGTATCTCTCAACTTTGCAGCACAAGAAATCTGAAAAAAGCCAAAATTTATTGGGGAGGACAAAAGCCCAAAAACCAGGACACATTTTAAACATCACAATAAATAGCAAAGATGATTGTGGACAGAGCCAATCTCTAAAAATCCAATGCACGATAAAAACAAACTAGAGAGAAGGCTCCATGGTTCAGGTACCAGAATACTTTATTGGTGTAAAACAAAGTAAAGTAAAAACATGAGCGCTTTCGCATTCAAACCTTAGAATGCTTCATCAGACATATTCCGTGTATAACGGCCTTAGTTTAAATACTAATAGTTACCAATCATATCACTGCAAAAAATTAACCAATGAAGGGTAGTTCCTAAACAAACCTTCCCTGATTTTATACATAGAACTAAAGGTTATTAACACTCCAACTGTGTTAGCATAATACAATATGCACATAAAAACTCAGACATTAAAACTTTTAACCAAGTAAATCCCTAAAAACTACTATAAATTCAATAATATTTTGTTGCATTTCAACAAACTAATGCTTAGGTTTAACACCATATAAAATACTAAATATACAAAATGTGCGTTTCATTTAACTAATTGGACAATAAAATGTCAAAATATAAAATAGCTTATAGCAATATCCTAATGTTTAAGAGGTCTATCCACTAGAAAGGGTTTAAGGGAAATCCTATCATTCAATCCACAGGCTTTGTCAGCCTGTAGTCTAATAATCCATTTTCAAGTAGTTCAGTGTAATTCTTAAAGTTTCCTAGCCTAATACTCTTATTCACTAATTCAACTACTAAAAATGAAAATGTGTGTGAGAGGTCATTGTTAAGTACGTGTCATGCCAATGCATTTGTGTCATCTTGAAGTAAAAAGCAAGTACAGAACCAACACGGCTGGGCAAAAACCTCTGTTTATTAAACAAAATAGAAAGTAATAAAAAGTGAGTGCTTTCGCGATAACGCTATCGCTTCTTCAGACTAATAAACAAATAGAAGAACATGAGTTTAAAAAGAAAGCAAAACCAATCAGCTATATGCAAATCTGATGAAATAATTAAAAGGTACACACACACAAAAACAATGCAACAATTGTTATAAATACAAGGGAAACAATACAAATAAAATCTAAGTTTAAAAACAACATTAATGTTTAAGCAGGCGTGCTTTCAAGAAAGGCTTAAGGCTAGAAACAACATTTAAACCAGGCAGTTTCTCTGCAGTCAAGAGCAAGATCCATTTCTGTTCAGCCTTTTCTGTTTTATTAGATGTATCACCCCATCTTTCCACGGCGGTGCAGCAGTAGCATTGTTGCCTCACAGCAAGAGGTTCTCCCGTTCGATTCTGGAATGGGGGAGTGCC
Source organism: Protopterus annectens (assembly GCF_019279795.1). Classification (NCBI taxonomy): domain Eukaryota; kingdom Metazoa; phylum Chordata; order Ceratodontiformes; family Protopteridae; genus Protopterus; species Protopterus annectens. The sequence goes on from NC_056733.1 coordinate 1,128,188,342, forward strand.
TTCTGTGTGGAGTCTGCATGTCCTCCCCATGGTTGGGTGGGCATTCGAAAGACATGCATAAATGGGCATGCCTTTGTTGAAGGTTGAACGCCCAGCTGGCACCTCGGTGTTCGTTAAAAATCTACTGTCAATCATTAGCGGACCGGAGTTCCGTTGTGGCGACCCCTAACCGGGAAAAGCCGAAAGACAACAACATCACCCCATCTAATACTGAAATCCAAAACCTGGAGTACAAAGAACTTAATAGTGTGTTCTGAGCCATGCAAACCAATGTGTTGGGCTAAGGCATTTGTGTCTTTCTAGTTCCTAATGTCCCTATAGTGTTCGAGAATCCTGTCCTTCAGTGGTCTGTTAGTTTTGCCTATGTAGAAGACATGACAGACCTGGCAGCTTGCAAAATAAACAATATTTGGAGTTCTGCAGTCAGCATAAAAATCAAGTTTGCTTTTAAAGTTAATGTGAGAATGTATGTAAACAAACAAAACCTCAAAATAAGAAGAAACAAGAAGACATCCTGTACACAGAAGGAACCTGAAGATAAACCAGGTATGTGAAACATGTAAGCATGTAATTGAATGTAGTACTTGGTCTGTAATAATGGGATAGATGATTATGAAAGATGTATATGTGCCATCAATACTTGCTGTAATGATGTCCTGCTGAACAAATGCCATGGACATGGCATCTGGCTCTGTCTGCAGTGGGCCATATCTGTCAATTGTGAAGATCTTCACAGAATGTCAAGATTTAGCCATCATACTGTTTGTTCTGCTCCTCCAAATATCTATATTAGTCTGGAAAATATCTGAAGGTGGAAGTAATGAAGTCATGACAGACACATGAGTTTCAGACCCCACCACCTTCAGAACAGTCATGGTAATGCGAAATGTATCATGCTACAAACTTCATGGGTTTGTAATAGGCAGATCTACAATCTGTCCCTATATATACCCCCCTAATGTTAGGCTTTGTCCACATGTGATGCTCTAAGAGGTGGATAGGTTGGGTCACAGCTGAGGAGCCTGACACACCCTGGGAAAGGACAGCTCACATATGGCAACCACTAGAATGTCTGTCAAACAGTCATGTCTGTGCCACTGCTAGGCCAGTTAATGGGATGTTGCCCATATCCATATGTTACCAGTGAATATGAGTATTATACATGTTTGTATTGTAAATCTAGGATACCTATATAGAGCATGAGCATAGTAAAGCACTGTTGCAGATGTGTGTGTTAAACTGCATGCGATATATTGAATTAATAACATTGAACTGTACAGTGTTCGTCTAGACAATGTTCACAGTTGTGACAGATATCTGTAGTCACTTACACATACACTTGTGTTATGGCAGCTATAGTAATACTTTATCAAGGTTCATAGGTTGGTACTAGGCTATTGGCCCTAGGGCCTGTACAAGCCTAGCCATAACAATTCCCTGGCTATTTCTTCCCTGGACCCCTGTGTAGCAGGGTGACTGACGCGATCCCCGGGGTAAATTTTCTATCTCCCATCCAGTTGTCAATGTTCCTTTTGAAAAGGGCCAAGGAGGCACTCTGCTTGACATGTATGAGCAGTCTATTCCAGAGTATGGGGAGTCTCTGGGTTAGGAACCTATCACTCCAGCATGTTTTGTTCATTGTGATGACAAGGTTTAGGTCCCTAGAGCATGTGGTTCTGATGGATTGGGATTTCTTTAAGTGTAGCATGTCCAACAGCTCTGGGTTTGACATGGCCTTGTATGTTAAGCAGAGATTGCCTCTGAGTAGGTGATATGTGACAGAGTATAGCTGGAGTTTTTTTTAGTCGGTCAGCATAGGTCATCTCCTTTAGGCCTGTGATTCTTTTAGTGAGGTGTTTCTGCGGCCTTTCCAGTTATTGCAGATGTCTTGTGAGGTACATATCAAATGGGACATTGTACTCTATGAGGAGTTTAATGAGGGATGAGTAGAGTTGGACAATTACCTCCTTTTTTCTGGATGGAAAGCCCTTAGTGATGAGGTGTGCCACATAGAAGGATTTCCTGACTGTTGTGGCAATTTGGTTATCAAATGTGAGACCACTGTCCGCCTGTGTTCCTAAGTCTCTTATCACACTTTTGGTGTTTAGTGTACATGTTCAATTCATGGGTACATGTTTTTTCCCAAAGGGGATAACTATACATGCATGTGAAGCACAGGCATGTGCACACAGTTCCATCACACACTACAGTCAAACACACACATGGCACCATCCACACACCATCCACATGGAAGATGGCCACTGTCATCCCTCTACACAGAAATGAATGGTGTGTAGTGGATTATGCCATTAAGTGTCCAACATTGGGGGAACTGGACAGGTCAGGGCCAGGAGTGTAATGCAAGATGTACAAGCCATGATAGCTTACAGTGTTATAGTATAGTCTGGATTACTTGCAAGTAATATCCACTGTTGATGTGCACATGGACAACCATATGAGGTCGTGTGACCTTCTTCCTGTTTATGTCTTCAAAATTGACTTCCCTGTTTTGTCACCCAGTGATGTGGACCAATGACCAGAAGTTCTGCTATAACAGTTTGAGATGTATGATTGAGCTGCAAGGCTGTAAATACAGTATGCCATAATGACATAGAACACAAATGTGTACCAGGTATCCCCTGAGCATGTGTATGTATGTGTCTGTTCAGTTGAAAGGCACAGAAGTAATAACATGAGTCACAAGCAGTCCGGAAAATAGGATGTGCATGTTGCACATGTGTGTAATATCACTGTCACTGCATACAGCAAAATAAAATGTGTACTGATACTGATTGTTGCATTGCCATGACACTGATATGGGTACTACAGTAGGCATGCTTATCACATAGTAATCAGAGAAGTTTACCACTGTTTTATGACCCGCTGTCCATGCCTACCACTGACACCTATATCAACACCCATATACACTGGATATCAAAGTGTACACACCCCTGTTGGAATGCTAGGTCTGTGTGCTGTATGCCAATGAGATCACAGAAAGTCATGTCAAAACATTTCTCACCTCAAATGTGACCCATAACCTGTACAATTCTATTGAAAAAGAAACAAAGCTGTTTCATGGAAGCTAGCAACCATTGCCAAGTGAAGATGTGATATGACGTTAGAGTACAAACCATGACAAATGGATGTTATAATCATCTCAGCAAGTGTTTACACAACATATTAGTATAGGGTGATATGCACATCACTCACACTACTGCCTGCATCAATGGTGAGCATGGGTATTATATAGACTGATGGCACCAACAGCAAGTCTCCATGGGCTATGAGACCAGAACAATTTGCCTCCTACATGAACACAGATATGTGCACACAGTTCCATCACACACTACAGTCAAACACACACATGCCACCATCCACACATCATCCACATGGAAGATGGCCACTGTCATCCCTCTGCACAGAAATGAATGGTGTGTAGTGGATTATGCCATTAAGTGTCCCACATTTGGGGAACAGGACAGGTGAGGGCCAGGAGTGTAATGCAAGATGTACAAGCTATGATAGCTTACAGTGTTATGGTATAGTCTGGATTATTTGCAAGTAATAACCACTGCCGATGTGCACATGGACAACTGTATGAGGTCCTGTGACCTTTCTTCCTGTTTATGTCTTCCAAGTACAATGTCCCGGAAATGCCTGCCCGCATTCGCAAACCTGGCAAACTATGCAATCATCCAGTACATCATCCCCTTTGGCCACAGGGCCCTTGATCTGCAGGAGAGGACCGCCTTGTGGAACGAGCTCATCCACAGGGAAATTATGTCGGCCTGCACAACTGAAAATATGAGCAGGTGCAGCATCAATGCTCAGATCTGGTCTACCATGCCCATCAGTGTGCTGCTGCAGTTAGGAGGGACCAGCTAGCCACAAGAGGGGGTCATGTCATCAAGCCCCCACTGACACATGCTGAGGAGCTCCTAGCCAGCCTTGGGGTACCCGCCCACCAGCCAAGCCAGCAGGCTGAAGACAGCATTGTGGAGGTGTGTGACACTCACACAATGAACGAGGAGCATGCAGGTAAGGCTCCAGGGAACATTACTAGACCACTGTTGCTTATCCATTTTCATCTGTAAAGTATCTACATGCATATGTCAGATAAGATAGTCTGTTGCTGCAGTGTAGTAATGAACAGATGTGCATAATCTCTAGTATTGTGGGTTTGTACTGTTGTTGTGCTGAAATGCTGCTCCCACCCTGTACCAATGCCACAGGTGTGGCTACTGACATTACTTCCCTCTCACAACTATGTAGGTCCCTCTGGTATACAACTGAGGCAGCAGCCTGTAGCTGGTGAGTATGGAGTTGTTTTGTTCTGGTTTGCCAATACACTAGCCATGTTATGGCCATGCTATTTGCCATGCACACATTTAACAAACCTACCCATAATGCATGCTGTACATGTTCACTTATTGTTGGTGTTAACTGCACTGCATCACAATGGTCACCATGGTGGCATATCTGAAAGGTATGTAAGAGTCCTGCAGTATACATAACAGCCTGTCAGTGCAAGATGTGTGGACAGAGATGAACATAATGGTGGGACAAATGGCCTACAATAGGGACATGTCTGAAACATTACCCTTATACAATGTCTACAACAGTGTATACACCACTATTGCCATGGCCACTGTTCCGGATATAAACAATGGCAAATCACAATACCACGTTCCACACCTTTTACAACCTGCACTGTGATCCTCACATGAGCAATGAATGTATAATATGGAATCCGTGTTAGGACAACAAATATTGAAAATACATACCTTAACAAACACTGGAAGTATATGTGTGCACAGACTCCAAATAACATATTGTGGAAGCAGCTTGTTCATAGGTTCATAGGTAGGTACTAGGCTATTGGCCCAAGGGCATACGTAAGCCTAGCCAACAAGGTTCCCTGGCATACGCCACCCAAGAAAGTTATTTTCCTGTGCCACTGTTGAGCAGAGACACAGAAGTGATCCCCGGGATGTATTTCCTATTTCCCACCCACTCATCAAGATTTTTCTTGAAGAGTGCTAATGAAGAACTTTGCTTGACATAGATGGGTAGCCTGTTCCAGAGTATGGGAAGTCTCTGGGACAGGAATCTATCCCTCCAGCATTTCCTGTTTATTGTGGTGACAAGGTTTACGTTCCTAGAACGTGTAACTTGGAGGGGTTGGGATTTCTTTAGGTGTAGCATGTCCAACTGCTCTTGGTTTGACATAGCTTTATATGTTAGGCAGAGATCACCTCAGAGTAGGCGATATGCTACGGAGTAAAGCTAGAGTTTTTTGAGGTGGTCAGTGTAGGGCATTTGTTTGAGGCCAGTAATCCTCTTTGTGAAGTACTTCTGTGGCCTTTCCAGCTGCTGCAGATGTCTTGTGAGGTACATTACAAAAGGGCCGTTGTACTCTATAGTGGGTCTAATGAGTGTCAAGTAGAGGGGAACAATGACCTCTTTTTTCCTGGATGAGAACCCTTTTATGATGAGGTGTGCCACATAGAAGGACTTCCTGACTACTGTGGTGATGTGACTATCAAAGGAGAGACTACTGTCCACCTGGGTCCCAAGGTCTCTTATCACGCATTTGGTGTTAAGTAGATTGCTGCCTATGTGGTAGTTCATGGGTACAGAGTTTTTGCCAAAGGGGATGACACTACACTTTTTGGCATTGAGCTTGAGGCCATTGCTCTGACACCAGGCATCTGTCTCAGTGAGGCGCTTCTGTAGGATGTCCACATCATTTGGGGACTTGACTATGGCTCCTAGTTTGCAGTCATCTGCAAACTTCATTAGCCAGAGGCTTTCAGTGTTAGTCTGTACTTCAGAGAAGTAGATACCAAACAGGAGAGGTCTCAGGACGGAACCCTATGGTACTCCACTTCTCACTGCTTTGAAGTCAGATTTGGAGTCTGCAACTTTTACAGTGTGGGTTCTGTCAGTGAGACAGTTGGCAACCCATCTTATGACGTAGGGATTTATACCTAGTTTAGTGAGTTTAGCTTTAATTCTAGAATGGGGGATGATGTCGAAAGCCTTGGTGAGGTCAAGATAGGCTGTGTGAGCCACCTTACCCTCATCTACAGCTTTGGTGACTGCCTCAAAGAAGTTGATCAGGTTCAGGAGGCATGATCTGCCTTTCACAAACCCGAACTGGGTGGGATCTAGAGTTTGGAGGTTACCAATGTCTTTGTTTGTGAGTTCCATGATGATACGTTCCATGGCCTTGCAGACTAGGCTCGTCAGGCTAATAGGTCAATAGTTCCCGGGATCAGTGGTGGCTCCCTCTTTGTGGAGTGGGATAACTGTTGCTGTGCACCATTCAGTGGGCACAAAGCCTAATGCGAGGCTATTATTGAACATGGTGCTTAAGTGGGAAGTCAATTCATTCTGAAGGTCGTGTAAAATGCAGCCTGGAATGTTGTCCGGTCCCATGGATGCTGTGTTTTTGGCTTTAGAGAGTGCAGCTTTTACCTGCATAGTTGTGATTACAGGGACTCTGCATTCTTCTTGTATAGATATGGGCCGTTTAGGGGGTGAGATGGGGGTAAAGTTAGCACTGAACCTATCTGCCAGGATGTTGGCAATATCAGTTGGTTCTGTAATTTTCTTGCCTTTATGCTGTAACTCAGAGCAGATCTGGATGTTGCCATCAAGATTCTTGACATAGCTATAGAATGCTTTGTGGTTGTCCTTGGAATTAGTGGTGATTTTGTTTTCATAGCTAGCTTTGGAGGATCTTATAAGGGATCTCAGCTTCTTACTGAGGCTGACCAGGGAGCTCCTCCACTCATGGGATTTTACTCTCTTTTGCAACAGTTTTTTCCTTCTGTTGTGCAGTTTGTTTATGACAGGGGACCACCAGATTGGCTTCCTTTTTTGGAGGATAGCGTCTTGGTTCTGTTTGGGATAGCACTGATAGCATTCACTCTTCTTGAGTACACACCTTTCATCAAGCACAGGCTTCAATGTCACTCCAAGTCATGGTCTGCTGTCCAAGAAGTATGTCCATGACATTTGCCCACTCACCTGCAACAGAGGCAACTGTGGCTTGCACACATCTTAAAAACCATTAAATGGATCCCATATCTGAAAGGTAGCACTCAAGAGTGGGAAAAGTAGCCTTACCTCACCATTGCATATACCATGGTAAACACTGCAGACAGTCATTTATGTATGTATGAAGTATGGGACAACATTGATATAGAAAATAAACAGATGCCCATCCAAAAAGGATGACAAAACATGTTGCAAATTGGTCATGGAGGCTGCCCAGAAACGTGCAGCAACAGTGAGGGACTTGCAGGAATGTCTAGCAAGTACTGCCTGTGCAGTACCTGTGTTGACAATTGCCTGGATTCTGCATTAGTGTGGCCTTTGGGTTAAGGTAATCAGACAGAAGAGTTGTCCCACATTATACATCATCCAGGGATCTCTACAGGTAGCATAATCATAACATCAAGTCTCCCAAAGGCATGTGTTGCAATGTGTAATGGTGTCATGAGACCAAGGCTCAAACCTACAGACAGTATTCATAAAGATACATTTGGTGCACAAGCAACACCTCACTCCACCTCAGGGCCACCATCCCCAATATTTTTTGCTGCTGCCAATGTACACCTTAAAGGTTGCTGTTCATTAGCTGGACCTAGGTCGGTACACATGGTGTTTGGAATTTGGAACACTGCAAAATAACACTCATGTGTGCCCCATAGTTGTCAAGCATATGTAATAAGGCTGAGGATGGGGAGTGGTGTCAGCTTGAAACACAACAGTGAACTGAAGCATCCATTCAAAGCTTGCTAAGAATGGCTGTATCTGAACACAGAGAGGGTTATGAACTGTGCCAGACATAATCCTAACTCTACATCAGTAGTGAAGCCACTGTGTGACCTCCAAGGGCTGTGCATGAGTTGACCTTGCAATATGGCAAAGTTGGGGGACAGTTTTAATGCAGAATGACCAAATAATGGCAAGTGAAGATGGGTCATGTTAGTAAACCCCTTCCAGGAATAGTGACTGCTGTAGTTCACTTAACAGGTGCTTCAACAAACCATTGTGTTAAGGGTGTGCACACTTATGCAAACCACATATTGTATGCATCTCATTCAGCATCTGCACGACTAACACATGTGTTTGATACTGCATTGGATTGCACAGGTCATATGTCACATATCAGGTGTGTGTAATATTAACACATGTAGTATTGTGGCCCCATTGCATATCATAGAAGAGGCTGCCATGTCAACAAGGGTGTGTACACTTCTCATATCCACATTAAGCTTTGAAGGTTGTCAGTGTAATCAGATTTTATTGCACTTACATGCACTGCTGATGATGAGATCTGCAAATCAAAGGACAGGCATTAATTACTGACATCAGTCCTCATACCATCCCAGGTATGTGTCAAACAAACACATAGAGCCTTTGAGCAACAGAGCAAACATAACTGCCACACATATACACATTCAGCAATGGTGTGTACACTTGTGAGGTATGGTGCATGGCACATGCCAGTGTGCTGTACAGGTGCACATCAATACTGTGTACATGGGTGCAGTGTGCTCCAGGGGAAGGGGCATCACCTACTAACACTACTCATGTATCACAGAAATGTATAATGTTGATAACAAGGATAGAGTATGGCTGCAGTGCATGCTGCTGAGTGCCATATGTCATGCATGTTGACTGTTGGATAATGATAGGTCTGTGTAATATCTTTGTGCCTCCTCACTTTGTGCCACCTCACCTGTAAGTGTGTGTGTGTGTGTGTGTGTGTGTGTGTGTGTGTGTGTGTGTGTGTGTGTGTGTGTGTGTGTGTGTGTGTGTGTGTAGAAGTAAACCATAATGCACATGTCTTCATTTACATTTCTTGTCTGCCCCTCACAGGTGGCAAGGTGGGTCAGGGTCCCTCCTGCAGGCAAACTAATGTTAGTGTCCATACAAACTCTGACAATGATTATAGGCATAGTGAGACACATGCAGAGTTGTCAGGGGCTGAATCTGTGAAAGTGGTTGACATCCCACTTTTATCCAACCCATCCCCACACACATTCACAATACATACCCCATTGAAAGTAGTCATAGATGAGGGACAATTGGCAGGTGGTGGCATGGGACAGGAAAGTGTGGTGACTATGGCAAGTATGTCTGTACACAGCAGCCATAGCCAGATGAACGGCGACATACCAAACAGGCAGATGTACAGGGGTGCAGGTAAAAGCACTGCTGGCCATCATGCCCCTGGCAGAAGTGCCACTGCAGGTGTCACCTGACGCATGTTTCGGGCCATCATATAGGCCAGACACATATGGAACGTTACACCAGAGATAGTCTGAGGCTCCAGAGGGCTACTCTTCCTGTGTATGTGACAACATCCATGATCTTGCAGGTGCCCACCATTATTTTGCAAAGGTCATGGATAGATGGTTGGGTGAGACGATGGGAATCCTCAATTCTGTGGAGTCTGTGGTAGAGCATGTGGTAGGAGTAGGGCATTGGTCACATGGACATAGGTCAGCAGCACCAACAGGTGGAGGTCTACGTAGACGAGCAACAAGTCACAGCCTCTCCCGTAGTGACAGTACCAGCACCAGCACCAGCACTGCAGGGGGGGTGCTGTCCACACCACAACACAGCAGGCCATGTGCACGTGGTCCTGGCTGGTCCCCACAGGGACACGGATCCAGTGGACAAGAGTCATCATCAGGGGAGAGTACCATATCTGGGATTCTGCCTTGTAGTGCCTGTGGAACCCCTGACAGGCCAAGTTCCTGTGTCCGTGGCTGGTCATGGTGAACTGTAAACCCTGTCATGGATGGTCTGCAGCTGTCCAACAAACTCCTGTATAGGGTAGTCACATGGCAGAAATGTGTGCATACACACACACACACACACACACACACACACACACACACACACATATAATAAACACAGCTAGGGCCCCTCCATACCTACACACACCACATATGCACAGCCAATTTAATAAAGAACCCCTAACCCACACACATAATGTCAACCAAATGGCTCAGCCCAGGCCTATGACAAACCCACAACACACCCTGTGTATATGATGATACCTGTGCCACATCCCTGTCATCCATACCATCTATGCAGGGACATGCCAATATGGTTCTGATGCACAGGATGAATCTACTAAGGTTTAGCAATTTAATGCTGTTTAATGTGTTTTCAGTGGGAATGATTAATGCTTACATGGCAGTGTGTGTAGCTGTCCAGTCATGATGCATTATAGCTGTTAATAACATTGACTGATTATAGTCTCCATAATTTATTCTGTTTGTGTTCTAGGTGTCTATGTGTCAGCAGGATGTTGGTCTGCTGTCCTTTCCTACAAGGGGTGTGGCACTCTGGGGACACATTGACTGTGTCATATCCTGGGTACAGCTGAACACATGTAATAGGTCTGTATAACAGTTACTGCATGTGCCACATGGCTGAAAGGTCTGAGGGGTGTATACAGGTGAGTGCATGGTGGCTGATGTAAGCAGCTCTTCTACAGTGGACAATGGTAAGTGTACTGGATGGCACACACTATATGTTTGTGAATAACACACACACAGAGACTTTGGTGTTGATACAATGCACAGAGAATACTGTTCACATGGATGTACTTAATTTTGCAGTGAACTCATTTTGGCATATGTAATTCCACCAAGACCAAATTGCCAAAACATCACATCAGTAAATAATCAGTCTGTCAGTTTAATGTTTTTGACAATGGTAGTGGCAGGGTATATGTCCTCTTACCCAATGTAGTGCAGTCCTGGATTTGGTAAACATAGGTGTGCTGGTGTGGGTGGCACAGCCCCCCACTTTGGAGGGTGTGGGGTGGTGTAGAACCACATATAGTGTGATTAACAACAACTTTACCTGTTAACATAAACTGTACAGTATAACAGCACACTAAGTGGGGGGATATGCACAACAATAACCCCAATGTGGGTGGCTGTGCCTACAACAACTACACCCATGTATATATGCCAACTCCAGTATCACTGTACAGCTGTACAGTGGGGAAGAGGCCATTTACACATTCACTACTAGTTTTAATGGAATGTATTTCCACAAGATGATTGCTTTCAAATGTTACCTCATACCATTTAGTTCTGAAACAAATGATCTCCTGGGACATATATTTTCTACAAACTGAAGTAGATCCCTTCATATACAAACACACTTACTTGGCAACACTAAGAGTAGAACCCCTACCTAGGTACTTATTGCTACTAATATGTTTGGCCTTAATTGCAGACACCACAGAGCTTTTAGGGTGAGGTGTGTCACGAGTTTCCTGCTAAGTGAAGAACATCACCAGGCCTTGTACAGTATGGTAATGGGGGATGTACTGGGTGTTAATGAACAATACATAGTATGACATACTGTCATATACAAATTGAGAAACACATACAGTCATAGACACATTTGACAGACCTGGGTTTAGCAGTGCTAACTACCTTGTCAGTGAGTCCATTCTGTTACAGAGTTTTTGCACACAGCACATGCATCATTGGGCTGGATAGTGTAATCAGTTACCTGTATGGTTGATGGTGATAGCGGTCCTCATACAGTGGACCTTGGGACATGTACTGGGGGTACCATCATGCTCTGACATACCCACAATTACACACTGACCTGGACTGCAATAAGTTCATAGGTAGGTACTAGGTTATCGGCCCCGAGGCCTATATAAGCCTAGCCGAAAAGGTTCCCTGGCTTTCGCAATCCAAGAAAACTATTTTCCTGTGCCCTTGTCAAGCAGTGCTGCAGAAGTGATTCCCAGGGTGAATTTTCTATTTCCCATCCAGTCATCAAGGTTTTTCTTAAAGAGGGACAATGAGGGGCTTTGCTTGACATGAATGGGTAGCTTGTTTCAGAGTACGGGAAGTCTCTGGGACAGGACTCTATCCCTCCAGTATTTTTTGTTTATTGTGATGACAAGGTTTAGGTCCCTAGAGCGTGTGTTTCAGAGAGATTGGGATTTCTTTAAGTGTAGCATGTCCAACAGCTCTGGGTTTGACATAGCTTTGTATGTTAGACATAGATCGCCTCTGTGTAGGCGATATGCGATAGGCCCTTGTCCATCAAATCAGTGCTGTTACAGGGATATGCATTTACTGCACATGCCACAGGGATAGTAGGGAGAGGGTTTGTCATGGCTCTCCTAATGTCAGCAACATCACCATCCATTATAATGTATGGCAAAGTTTATTGTGTTTATAGAATGTGGCCTCAGAATGATGTCTTCTTCAAATATGCACACTCACACACAATTGCACACACATACAAACACACACACACACACACACACACACACACACACACACACACACACACACACACACACACACACACACACTCACATTTTCCAGGACTCAGAGGGTAACCCACACCTATCTATCCATTTGTAGAACAGTGTTATTCTAATACTGCAAGCTCCAGGTAGCCCATAGGATGAAGAGTGTAACAAGGTACATTTAATGTCAATCACAGCAGCAGACATTTCTAAGTATAGCAATAGGGGGTGTAGCAGGTGAGAAGGACCTCAGAGTATTTTCAACTACAAGTTTACAAACACACAGACACTTTTATTCTCAGTAATGCACACTGACACATTTGTCAGTACTGAGGTCCATAGGTGCAGGTGTTCCTAGGTGTGTACCAGGTTAATGTCCATGGAGTGATGGGAAGAGTAGGGCATGTGGGTACACTGGTATCATGCCACCTGACATTTGTCAGCAGGCCATCTATCAACCAATGCCACTTGAGTGATCCCCAGAGTGACAGTTAAATTCAACATCCAGTCATCTGGTTTTCTCTTGCAGAGGGCCAGTGAGATGCTCCAATTGACATGTATGCAACATATACTACATAACATGACCAGTGTCTGGGTTAGAGACCTGTACCAAAGCATGTTCTATTGACTGTGGTAGTCTGGTTGAGGTATCAATGGCATGTGGGGCATACAGGGTAGGGTTTCCTAGCTGTGGCTTTCATAACACAGCCGGGCAGACATGTCAGTGTCAGTCAATCAAAGATTGCCTGTAAGCAGCCAAGATAGATACCTGACATCTGCAAATCTGTACAGAGGACAGACAGAAATTAGCTAGACAACAGATTATGGATTAGGATTAATGTTTTGACAGACAGACATCTGACACTCATAGGTATGCCATTACTACATGACAGCAGTCCTCAATAACATTTCCTAAACACATAGTAGTCTACAGTTAATATCAGCATATCAGATCAATATCCAATATGAGATACTTAAAACATTCAGCTCACACACCAAGAACATGATAGTCAGTACTCAGAGTCCAGCTTTGCATTCAGGGATGTATGGTTCCAATACTACACTCTGCAATCTACTCTTACTTGAAAAAGCACTGTTAAAAGTAGTAAGTTAATGATTCAATACATCCAAGTGTGACTGCATATAACCTGGGATACTACCCATGTATGAAACACATACAAAGAGAAAAGATTGTGGTACTAGCCATGTATACTCAGGTGTCCCATAAAGTATACTCACACCCCTTGCTACTGTAATGACAGCACATAGAAGCATGTTATATACATGGAATTAATTACACTTATTAAAGATATCATTATCCTGCTATTTTGTCAGACTGGAATGTGATCACTGGTTACCAGAGCTGAGCTATGCTTAGCAGGTGTAAGCATTGCTTAAATGTAAATGCTAAGCAGATTTGTGCACTGGTAAGTGAAGCCTACATGGTGTAAACACCTTTTCGTTTAACCATACAATAGCACAACTTAGCTTCACGCAAACCCATGCAAACCCACTTGAAGCTGTTCAGAACTGTGTTATTCACTCTGTATCCAACAGTCCTTGTTCTGCCTAGCAATAAAATAAAAAGCCCTTGTAGGTTGTGAACCCAGGACCCACTAGACTATAGTCACAGAACTTAACCACTAAGTCATCGTAGCTGTAAAAACGTTTGTTGCTTTTTCAAATATAACATTCAGTACACGTACTGAATAGTAGTGAATAACTGCTTTGACTACAATTTTTTACTACTAGTTAGTGAAAATAGTGTTGAATCAGTTATGTTTTTATATCTAAATATATGCATATCAGATAAATATGCTGGGATATATCTGAGAAGGTATATATAGCACTCATGTTTATATATAACAAGGATATGGATATATATATGTATATATGCATTTGTGGATATACGTATACATGCATGTACACACATATATATTTATACATCTATTTATATATATATATATATATATATATATATATATATATATATATATATATATATATATATATAGATATATATTTAAAACATATGCCCATAACATGTAGCAGCAACATTACTCACAACCTCTTAGTGCAAGGGAACGTAATGTAAGCATTGCAGTTATAAATTTAGAATGTTGCTACAGTAACAGGGGTTGTGTCAACAGATATGTTGTGTAGGAAGGCTATTCTTAAACTGACATGTATGCCATCAGTTACTGACAGACATCATAAAACCATCATAGCAAAGTACCACACAAACCACAGTAATGATCCTGTTGGATACAGCATAAATATGACAAATAAATGTGGACAGTATGAAACAATCTAGTCAGTCCAGAGGTATACACAGAACGTGTGGAGCAAGCCTGACAAAGGGGGTGTTTACAGCCATGAAGATGGGGCTATATCACAAATACTGGAGTAGATAAGTTCACACAGTTGATGCCTTCACACCCTCCTATCTGTCCTAACACATATTAACTGGAGGAGCAGAGGTCCCAAGCACACATACTTCCCACTAGTTAGTGACATACATTTTCACAGCATCCCACTGCTTTTTCAGAAATACCCAACATGTATGGTGGCCAGGCAGCAGTACATCTGACAAATATCTGGACATAACATCACACTAGGTAAATACACTGAGCTGCTGGGCATGTCAACAAGCACTATATAAACTACAGGCAGAC
Organism: Protopterus annectens; assembly: GCF_019279795.1. NCBI lineage: Eukaryota > Metazoa > Chordata > Ceratodontiformes > Protopteridae > Protopterus > Protopterus annectens. The sequence goes on from NC_056733.1 coordinate 1,128,203,342, forward strand.
TGCCACAACACTAACACAGGTATCCTATGGGGGAATACACATGTAATTGCAAATATAGCAGTCACTACAGGCATTTAAAAGCATAGAGCAACAAACACCAGTGTGAAAGTGCATACCCCCAACCAATCTCAACACAGTCACAGTCACATTATGGTAAGCCTAATTAATAGTACAGTATATCAACTGTGTGAACAAAACCATCCTCATATTTGCCACTCACACACTAACCCTGCATATACTGGCCCAATTCACAGTGTAGTCTGATGTCTGACTGTGGTATGGGATGTGTCTCAGTCTGGCCCTACAAACATATATGCTGATAGGGTAACAGAAACTGGAGCAGCATGCAATGTCAGATAGAACAGGACCAAGAACACTGATACCTACCACAGTCTGTACACAGGCCAAGTAACATATTCACAATACACTGCTACACAATACTGACACTCTATCAACAATCACCATAAGTACACAGACCTCAATACTGTACAGACTACAACAGAATGTTCAGGTTTTGTCCTCAAATTTAAGGCCTCCTATACATAACATGTCTGGCAGTCTGATATATCACTGGCTTGTTATCAGGAATGATGTCAGTAAATGATACACTGTGCATATGCACCTCTTACTGGATGACATATGGACAAAGGGTGACAGACTTTGGGGACAGAGGCACAAACACAGGGCCAATATTGACATATTGCTGTGATAAAGTGATAAACTTGCTGGTGTAACAGGGTTTGTTGTGACATATCTCTTCTGAGGGATGTGAAGTCAGTAACACACATGGATGTCACCATTCACTGACTGCAATCATCAGAGTATGCTACTGCATTTTTAAAGACAGAAAATGTGTGTGTAACAAACCACATCTAAGACTCCAAACTCTGGCCAGTCTACAGATAGCTCTACAGATGAGAGTTTCATCAACCACATAACACTGTCATGCCAGGCTTTAAATCATGCAGAACAGCCATATACACACAAACCCTGTTAAACCAACATTACTTCAAATGTAGAACAGCAATACTTACTTACTTTCTGTCCCCATGTCTGGAACATATCCCTCCTGTTTGTTGGCCTGTCTCCATAGTGTTTGTTGTAAGAGGTATTTCCAAATACCCTCTGTGATGCTGTTTGTCAGACACCCACATGAACTCCTGCTCACAGTGAAGGAAAAGGGCCAACACCCAGATGAGGTGCTTAGTTATAGGAGTGTGTTTCCATGCAATTGGCTACAGGAATAATACCACAGCTGTTTCACATGCAATTAGCAGGTAGGGGACTTCAATTCATGCACAGGCCATCAGCTGATCATGAGCATTACCTACAAAAGTCAAGCTGCTGATTATGCAAAACAGATGTATTTTTCCATATCTACCAGAGAGAGAGAGAGAGAGAGAGAGAGAAAGAAAGGAAGAAAGAAAGAGAGAAAGAGCCAGGCATGTTTGTGTTTGATCCATGGGTGGAGAGCGGTATCTGAGTATTATAATGATTGCCTATATTGTTTACTAATCCACACTGTCACATAGTAATTGCACATGGCAGTAGACATTTATGGCTGTGGATTGTCTATAACAACCTCTACAGTGTTTGAAAACTGTTGGCCTTGCAATGTGGACATTGTGACATATAGGTCCTCAATATAATAAAGTAGCGAAACCCACACTGCAATGGATCCTGTCATTACACAATCACCCTGACACACACACACGTACCAGTATTGAGTTTCAAACCCCTGCCTGGCTATGCATTGCTATTACAATGTTACACAATTATCGTACGCGCCACAGAGCTTATATGTTTTAGAATTGTCCAAAGGTATCTTTGAAGGTAAGTGGTATTAACAGCAGTGCTAAGGGGGGGTGTAAACAAAGACACACACACACACACACACACACACACACACACACACACACACACACACACACACACACACTCTCTCACACAAATGCACACATTATCACACTTTCCAGGACCAGGATTACAACTCCTACCTAACTAGTTAGCTACACTACAGTATTACGCAGTTATTGCGAGTGCCACAGAGCTTATAGGGATGAAACATGGCCAAAGGGTTATTTCAAGGTGACTGACATCAGCAAGCATGCTAACATAGGGCAATGGAAGATGTAGTGAGTGTGAATGGCCTCAAACTCATTCATCTCCACACACACACACACACACACACACACACACACACACACACACACACACACACACACACACACACACACACACACACACACACACACACACACACACACACACACACACACACACAATTGACAGTACTGAGATCCATAGGTTAATTGCTTCACATGTGTGTAGTAGTTTAATGGGCCTGAAGGATCTACAAGGCTAGGCCAAGGGAATACCTTGGCATCAGGCCACATGACAATAGTCCCCAGTGTGGCTCAGGGGTGTAGTTCCTGGAGTGGTCCCCAGGGGTGGGTATTGTATTCACCATCCACTCATCTGGGTTTCTATTGTGGATAGCCAGTGATGTGCACTGCTTCCCATGTATATGATCTATATTGCATAACATGGACAGTGTCTGGGTTGTGTACATGTCCCACATGGATGTTCTTTGATGTGTGGAAGTGTACTTGAGATGTCTGGGGCATGTTAGGTGGACAGATTGTTATCTTCTGATGTAGCATTCCTGATCATTTGGTGAAACCTGACTATGTAACTGCGGTCATGATTGCACCTACATTGACAGCATGATACAGGTATTTAGTGGAGTTAGTGGTGTCTGTCTATACAGGGCATATGTATAAGGCATGGTATTCCCTTTGCGGGGTATGTTTGCAGACTCTGCAGGTGTCCAGTGGGGAACATGGCAAAAGGGCCACTGTACACATTTATTTGGCTACTGATGGGATGGAACAGGATGCCATGTCCTTTTACTTGCTGGATAACACACAGTCAGAAGATGTAACACATCAAAGTACTTTCTGATGTCAGTGGCACTGTTGTGGTCAACAGGCATGTAGTCCACTGTTGTCACACCATGGTTACTATATGGGAGGCAATATGCAGGGAACTACAAATACAGTGGATGATGCCTAGCTAAGTTTGTGTATGATAAGTGGGTGGAGAGTTTTCTCTGAGTAATAGAAGGGTTGCCTATATTGTTCACCAATCCATACTGTCACATGTAGGGCTATGGATTGTCTACACCAACTTCTCCAGTATTTGACATCTGTTGGCCTTGTAATGTGGACATTGTGACATATACTAGATTCTCAACATAATAATTTAGCAAAACTGCCCCACAATGGATCCTGTTATTACACAATCACAGCAACCCCCACACGGGATACTGATGACAGACACACAGATGTGCAGTACTGAGATTCAACCCCCTACCTAGCTTTGTATTGCTACTATAGTATTCTGCATTTTTCACACGTGCCACAGAGCTTATAGAATGGTTGCTGTCCCAAGGTACTTCTAAGGTGACGAACATCACCAGCCCTTGTAAATACTGGCATTGGGTGATGTAGTGGGTGAGAGATCCCAAAAATAATTTTATCCTACACACACATTTACATTTGCCAGGAGTCATGTTCAAAACTCTATCTAACAATCTTTTTTGGACCATTATGTAACGTATTTACCACACTCACCACTGATCATACATGGTTTAGGGTTGGCAACAGGTTCTTTTAAGGTGGATGATATCTGCAGGACTGCTAAAGTCAGGCACTGAGATGTGTACTGGGTGTAAATGGGACCACAATCTTTGAGGTAAGGACATACATATGTAGACATGTGTACACACAAGCACTTGCTACGGATAAGATTTAAACCCATACCTGTGTAGTTATTGCTACTACATTGTTCCACATTTATTTCATGCACAATGGAGCTTACATGTTGGAGAGCTGTGCCAAGGTATCTTTAAAGGTGTGTAACATCAGCAACAGTGCTAAAGGAGGGGTAAGGAGAGAGTAGTACGTGTGAATGTCCATAAAATCAGGTATCATCAAAGACACACACACTCTCTCGCACAAACACGCAGTTGCCATATCTGGGATTAGAACTCCTACCTAAATAGTATGCTACCCTACAGTACTACAGAGTTATCACAAGCGTCACAGAGTTTATAGAACTGGCACTTGGCCAAAGCGTTATTTCAAGGTGACTGACATTAGCAGGCATGCTAAAGTAGAGCAATGGAAGGTGTAGTGAGTGTGAATGGCCTCAAAATCACTCATCTCCACACACACGCACACACACACACACACACACACACACACACACACACGCACACACTTGCCATGTTTGGGATTAGAACTCTTACCTAGTTAGTTTTTACACTACAGTATCACACATGTATCGCAAGCACCACATGACTTATAGGGCTGAGACTTCACCAGATGGTTATTTTAGGGTGACTGACATCAGCAGGAGTGCTAACATGGGCAATGGGAAGTGCAGTGTGTGTGAATGGGCCATAAATCATTCCTCTGGAAACACACACACACTCAGTCACACACAACTTTACATTTGACAGGACTGGGTATAAAAATGCTAGATGAATACTGATTTGTACTATCGTGTTACACAGTTATCACAAGCACCACAGACACTATAGGGCTGAGGGCTACCAAAAGGAATGTCTACAGTGATTGACATCAGCACATCATGTGATATTGGCCAATTGGATGTGTGGTGGGTGCCACAGACCTTATAATGGAAATCTCTCTGTCACTGTCTGTCTCTCTCTTCCTCACATCTCTGTGTGTGTATGTTTGACATATTATAGTGTGTTGGCCTTGGATATGTGTGAGTATTCCTGTTCAATGTGTGTGCAAAGCATGAATGGTATACAATGAGGTGTGTGTGTGCACAGACATCTGCGACTGACAGATATGTACAGTCCTCTGTGTTGTCAGACATGGGCTTCATTTCTCTAAGTGTAGGAACATGCTCAGTATGACCTTCTGTATTGAGTGTGTGAATCCATTCCAGGTAGGGATGAACTCCAGTCCAGGGTTTGGTGTTCTACACCTACAATTAGCAACCTGTTTCTGCAGGATATTTGTAGATAGGTTGACAATATGGAGTCACTATGGGCAACAGATAGTGGGATACTGTAACTATTGTTGTCTGTGCTGCTTGTGTTACATAGTTGGTGTTAGCAGAGTTATTCAGACATATGTACTGTTTTACACTGTGATGTATTATGTCATCAACTACTGACAGATACACTTATTTTCTCACAGTTATTTCCTGGGAAATACATAATGAATAAAGCTGCGTCCAGTATTGTGGTCTGCAGCCTACATATTCTTGCACACTCATGCCATTCTGGAGGGGTAGCTGCAGACACTTGCTGATGGGTCTGAGTAAATAGTCCAGCACCTTGCTACTATGGTGGCTGAGGATCCCCTTCTTGTGCATATATTGACGTAACTGAATGGCCATATCCTGCTGTGGCCATACCTCTCAGCTGTACAGATTCACCCAGGTTACCCAGAGGCAGGGCTCATATATCTGGTCAGTTCCCCTTCACATTGTGGTTTATGAGCAGGTTTGTAACCACCCATTACTGGGTTTGCAGGCAGGGGTAGTATGGGCACACATCAGAGTTTCAGACTTCACACACTCCATGATGTCCATGCTTCTACACCCCCCACTCTGTTATTCTATCCTCTTCCTAACATTATGCGAGCAATATCTGAGAAGTATACCTATAGTTAGCCCTTCATCCCAGCAGTAATTAGGGGTTGGTCCTCAGTTCATGCAGTAGGGCATGCTACTGGGATTTGTCAACATGGCCTTGCATTTGTGTTCTATTCACTGTGTTATGTTGTTAGTTGGGAACCCATGAGATACCATACATTGGCACTGCAGGTGAGGCACAGGACTTTGACAGAGGACCGTAGGCCATTCTGTAGTGATGCAGGCCATCTGTAGCAGGCCAGAGCATTCTGTCATGCCTACATTCCCAGGCTGTGAGCCAGTGGATTCCCCTGGAGTGACAGGGTAAGTGTGCAAAGTGTTAATGTAAATATTTCCTGTCCATATTAATCTATTGGTCTGGATGCTGGCAGGGTGCTGCTTACAGCTAGGGACACACCTGCATGGGACACCTCTTTAGCATGCTGAATTTTGTGGGTATTCCCATACAGAAGTGGGGGTCATATTGTACTCATTCCCAACAGCAGGGATATGACCTGTGAGGTACCTGTGGCTGATGGTGGGGTGAGCTGAGTGCATGTGTGATATGGAAGCTACTTGCAGCTGACTCATATATATACATGGGATATTCCCCTTATGCTGCCTTGTGTGGGAACATAGGCAGTCTCTCTTTACTTCATAACTGTGCCTTTTGTGGTCTGCCAGTGACTGGCCAGACTACATCAGTATTCCATACTACACAGACAACTAATGTGCTGCTAACCTGTATGTACAATTCCAAAGGTGTGTGCAGTTGACAGTTACATTTTATGTACTCAGTCTAGGGTACTTTCACCTGTGTACTGTGTATGTTTGGGCCCACATTCATGGCATGTCCATTTTTCAGATGGTGACCGATATTGACATCTGGACAGTGAGTATGGACAACTGCTGACATGGGTATTGCTGAGAAGCATTGTGGTTGGTACTGCAGTTGTTGGAACATGGCCCTTTTATCGACAGTACTGCTTATAGGCCACCAAGATACAACCCTCCATGCCTACATGCTGACCACTTCCAGACAATATTGAACACACAACGACCTAACACATGGAACCCTATATATTGTACACAAGCAACAATCTATGCTGTAGATTGGGCCAGCTCGGGTAATCTGTGGTCCACTGTTATTTCACCTCACACTTACATGTTACTCCATTTCTACATAGGATTGTGGGGTGGCACACCTGATGACTTCAAGCATTTGTGATGACTGTAGTGGTACTTCAAGTACTTTGTTGGCTTCCATTTCATTTTGTATTCTGACCTATCATGCAGACAGGAGGCATATCAGTAGAGTACGGATCTTAGGTTTTATTGACCTACATTTTAGTTTTAGACTTGTTACCCTTCAGAACTAGCATACAACTGCCAGACCTGTTGTAATCTGTCTGTGTAGGTCTGGAGGGGGGCTGTTAACCATTGCCATCAATTGGGGGCCTTAGCCCATATTTTCATTATGGTCATCTACACCTGTCCTACTGGCTGAGGCTGGTGATGAGTATGTGTGCCTCACTGACATGCATGTATGTGTCCTTCGGACACACATTTGGGCCACCACATGTACTGCAGTGGGATTTGTCACCTTGTCTAGTACTGCCTAGTATGTTGACACCATTATTTGTTATGGGTTTCATGCTGCCCATATAGGTGTCCACAACCTGCTGCCATCCAATTCAGCCACCAACTTCCCTTGCATGCTCACGTCCATACCATAGATACATCTATCAGAACATACTACTCCATTCAGCAATTGATAGGAAGAGTGACTTACCTTGTGGCTGTGCCAGTATTGAGGACGGTGCTGGAGGGCTGACTATGTTGGATGCACATAGTACACTCCCTTTACATGGTAAAGTACAGGTAGTGTCATGTTTGCCATCCCTTTTACTGTATGTGCGAATCAGAGAGAGATGTCATTCCCTGGGTCTCTATCATGTCAGTGTATGTGCTATGGGTTGCCTCTTTGCCAAGGCCTGGGAATACTGGGCATGCCTCCTTCTGCCTACATGGACAGGCTCAGTTTGTTCCTCCTCCGAGTTCCTTTGCGCCTGTGATAGCCTTGGCAATGGTGGGGGACTGTGTGGCCTTGCCACATGCTGTCCCTGCTGCAGCTGTTTCCGCAGGATCATATTGTGTAGCATGGCACATACTATGACATTTGTGTACATGTAGCTGGAGAGTACTGCAAGGCTTCACTGGATATGTCCAGGCAGCGGAACCATGACTTGAGCATCCACAACACATGCACTATTATGATTCTGGTTTGTGCATGTTCCTCATTATGGAGTTCTTGTTCAGGTGTGTGTGCATTTCTGATCAGTGTCATCAGCAACGGCTCCAGTGTATAGTCAGCATTCTCCACTAGGTGGCTTTATGGGATGTCCCCACTGGCAAATGACTGGTACAGCTGTGTCATGTGCCAGATGTGGGAGTCATGATAGCTTCCAGGGCTGCCAGCACACACATTCAAGATAATGCCCCAGGCATTGCACACAACCTGGCAGTTGATGGAGGGGAAGCTACTGTGGTTTATCTAGACCCTACCCCGTTCACCGGGTGGTGCTTTGATGTGCATGTGCATGCAGTCTACAGCACCCACTAAAACAGGGTATTCTCCTATTTGGTGGAAGAGAAACAGATTGCTGGTCAACACCTCATGGGTGTTGGGGAAACATATGTGCTCACTGGTATCTGCTGACATGGCATCCAGGAACTGGTGGATTACCCTGGATGCTGATGCCTGTGAGATCCCCATGATATCCCCAGTTGCCCTTTGGAAGGTACTTGTGGCTAGTATTCTTAAGCCTACACATACCTTGGTATCCACTGGGATGGGTTCCCCTCTGTTGGCTCTGTGTGTTTGGCATGGCTAGCACAGCTCAACAATTTGCTGTAGAATGTCCCTGTCCACCCTATAGTGCTCCAGTATCTCCAGCTCATGTACTCCCTGGTAGGCTACCCTGGGTCTGTACACTCTTCTCCTTCTCCCCAGTGTGGGTTGGTCATCCGTATTTACATCCTCACCACCCTCAGCCTCTTCCACATATTGATGTATGAGAGCAACAGCACCCCCTAACATTTTGTTTGTTTTGTCAGGTAAAATTTCCCCATCTGTGTACACCAGTGGTATAGAGTTTGTGGGAAAAGCCAGACGGGAAGGTGTTTGCATAGTTTATAGTAGTGTGCTAGGCTGTTCCATGTGTAATTGGCTGATTCTGATACATTTCACCTGCCAGCTATGCTGGTTCTCCTTGATTTCCTTCCTACTGCTGTTTTCCCTTCCCATTGCCTTCCCGTTTAAGCCCTGCACCATACCCAGTGCTCAGATGTGAATAGAGCTGCTATTTCCTGTTTTTTATTTATTTTTTTATTTAAAACCCAGTGCATGGTGCGCACACCCGTTTAGGCAATGTAAACACTGCAGGGCAGCCTCAGACACACCCCCTTCCTTAGCTGTGCTTAGCTAAGGGCAAACAAGGGCCACAGAACTCCAATAAGCTTACAGCATGCATGACACTCCCCCTTATGAGGTCATCTATCTCTTATACTTATACAATGGTGTTGCTGCACCTACATGGCTGGGTGCAAGTTAACACTGAGACAAAATGTGTGATTCAGTATCATTCCCCTCATTTGCATAAAATAGAATGCTAATTCATAGTTACCACACTCACACTGAGCCTTCCCCCTTAGCAACCACTATTCTCTGGCATTGTTGTCTTATGCATGCCATTGACTATTATGGCAAAATGCTGATTTGAGTTTAAAAGCTTATTTCCAACCTTTTTTCTTATTTTCAGACCAATCCCTTTTTCACTACACTTAAACGGCCGAAATCAGCCAAAAAAAAAAGTTATTTTTTATAATTTTGCAACTATTTCTCATCCCAATGGCCATATATTTCACCATTGGCATGTCTACTACATTGAATACATGCTTTCTTTTGAGCTGTCATGCCTCCATTTTGTAATTTGCAGAAATGTATTCGGTTAGTACAGTTAGCAACCGAATACATTTCTGCAGGTTACACTATTCCTGCACAGACACCTGCCTGCTTTCTGGATCACTAATTCACCTCATTTTCATGGCTTTCACCAGCAAATGAGGTAATTAGCATATAGCAGTGGTGTCAGTGCATGTACCTGGAGCTCGTTCCTGGATTGCTCGTCGGCCATATTGTGTGCAGCAACTCTTGCACTATTCCTGCACTCCATGCAGAGCTTGCTGAATCTAGGGGATTGTTTCTTTTCCCATTCAAATATAAGAGATTTCTCTCTTGCAGGCTTTCTCAAATGCTTTAAGAAGAGGATGGCTAGGAGGTATGAACCTTATATATTGCTATAAGCTATTTTATATTTTGACATTTTATTGTCCGATTAGTTAAATGAAACACACATTTTGTATATTTTGTATTTTATATGGTGTTAGACCTGAGCATTGGTTTGTTGAAATTCAACAAAATATTATTGAATTTATAGTAGTTTTTAGGGATTTACTTGGTTAAAAGTTTTAATGTCTGAGTTTTTATGTGCATATTGTATTATGCTAACACAGCTGGAGTGTTAATAACCTTTACATCTATGTATAAAATCAGGGAAGGTTTGTTTAGGGACTACCCTTCATTGGTTAATTTTTTGCAGTGATATGATTGATAACTATTAGTATTTAAACGAAGGCCGTTATACACGGAATATGTTTGATGAAACATTCTAAGGTTTGAATGCGAAAGCGCTCATGTTTTTACTTTCCTTTGTTTTACACCAATAAAGTATTCTGGTACCTGAACCGTGGAGCCTTCTCTCTAGTTTGTTTTTATCATACATTTTAAACATTGTTTGTATAATCTTGGAAAGTTGCTAGAATAAAATGTCACGCTACCACCATGCGTTTCACTGCCAAGTTTTGGACCCAGGGTCCTACATACTATAGTCAAAGCAACATACTACTATGCCAAATCTGTTGTTTCTTGAAAGGCCAGAAGACTGAAACTTAAATGGCTATCATTTAATGAATTCAGTTCTCACCATAGCTTTCAACCTTTTAGCACAAAACACCTGGGCAAAGCCAATTATGGGGGAATACAGCCCCAAACATATTCAGTGAATTCAGTTCTCACCATAGCTCTCAAACTCTTAGCACAAAAAACCTGGACAAAGCCAATAATGGGGAATACAGCCCCAAAAATAGGGACAAATTTCAAATAATTGATCTTATAAACTTAGAAAATTGCTAAAATTAAAGGTTTTGTGTTACCATGTATTTTCTGAAGAATATGACGTCTAAAATTCAAATGTCTGTCATTATTTAGTGAACTCAATCCTTCACTGATTACAAAAATAATGAGCAAACCTGTTCCTGCTGGAGATGAATATTCCCTTGCAGCTTCATTCCAAATCACACACAACATAACGAGCCTTGCTGAGAGAAAACCATTCAGTAGCCATCCATGTCATGTACGTGACTGCAGACATGGCAGTCAGATCCCCTTCCACTTCCTGCGGTTACAAACCGCATAGCCTCTGAGCATCTGTACACTAATGGCTTCTCTTCTTAATGCAGACTGGTTTAACAGCATTCCAGATTTACAAAAACTAGTCGCCGAGCACGCATGCGCAGTAGCGCAGTTCTGGGACTTTAACAGTGAGTCAGTCAGACTCGCAGCTATGCTATTTTGTAAAATTCTTTTCCTTCCCTTTTACAGCTGGAGGGGCTGCAGTCCAATAGCATGAGCTGCCCCTGCTCTCCTGAAACCACTCCCCAAGCAAAGTCTGAAGAAAGAACAAAGTCCTTGATTTAAGGTCATCTGTTGTCTCCACCAAGTAATTTCTCTTCTGACAAACCCCAGTACTGGGTTCTGAAAAGATAAAGGGTGTTGATGTTGGGACCAAAGACATTTCAGTTATAACTGTATCTTTCTCATGTAGAGTCTTGCCAGGGGTATCATAAGAATCATAGATACCAAGAGACCCAAAATCCTGAGGTGACTGAAGTTTGAGTGGAAAAGCTTAGAAATAGATCTAAATAAATTTCTATTTTTCTTGTGATTGAAAAGCTAATTGAACTGAGGTGTCTAGTTGCTATCCCAGCAACACAATCCTGTATGAGGGAGTCAAGAAAGACTTTCGAATGTTCTCTTGGAATCCCAGCTTGTGCAAGAGGTCTCTAACCCAAGACTGACGTTCCTGACATTTTGAAAAAGACTCTGCAAAGATAAGCAAGTCATCTAAATACTGAAAAATGCAGACACCCTGCAGTCTGCAATGAGATACAACTGGAACTAGACAAATTTTGAACACTTTGGTGCAGAGGATTGTCCAAAGTGTAAGGCAGAAAACTCATAATGTGATCTAAACACACAAAAACTTAAGAAATGTCTGAAGTCGATATGAATAGGAAATGCTGATAAGCATATTTTAAGTCTAGTGTTACCACTTGAAAGAGGAAGAAAAGGCAACAGGTTGTGAAATGACATCATTTTGAATTTGGGCACTATCATAAACAGGTTTAGGAAACAATGATATAGAACTGGTCTCCAAGCGTTTTCTTTTTTTTGGACTAGGAACATCCTTGAATAAACCCACTTCCCCACCTGGGAAGTAGGAACTGGTTGTATCACTTCTTGATCTGGAGGACGAGGAATGACCTGTTGAAAGGAAGAAGTTCTTTCGACTGCCATGTGTAATCCTGATGAATAATTTTCAGACCCCATTTGACTGAAGCAAACTGTTGCCAAGGAGAAAATTGAAAATTCAGACTTTCTGGAAGAGAAAGATTCCAGGGTGGGAGGGGAGTCACACAGTCTCACAAACAGTTTATCAGCTTGATATCACTACTTTTAAAATGACAGAAACAGCAAGTGCTCCATTTAAAATGCATTATAGATTTGAGACCATCTGTTAAAACAGGAAGAAGAAAGTAGAAAGTAATAAGACATCAGTAAAAAATAAGAAAATGGAAGGTTTACACTATGGGGAACTTATCTGCCCAACTAAGGAAAGCTCAAGCTGACCGTTGATCACAAAAGCCTTGGTGGAGCATATTCTTTGGTGGCAGTGAAGCTCTGAAGCACTTATTATTTATTTTTTTTATTTTACATTTGTTGACCGGTATTGTCCAACTGAGCTGAAGAGCCCTTTTTCAGCTGAGGCCCGGGGAGAAAAGCTCCAACATATACAATTTTCATTATAAATTAACATTAAACAGCAATGTTACAGGATTATTACAAGGCATTAAGTAGCAATACAATGTTATACAGTGTCAATAATCAGGAGTATAGCATAACTATTTCAAGATGTATAAAAAGAAATGTCAATAAGATGAGTATAGTTTTTGGGGTAAGTGGCTAAAAAAAAGTTTTATCATGATGTAGTTGCATGAAGGCAAGACAATTACAATAGAATGTTTCTCTGAGGCAATTTGCTCAATAGATTTTAGAAGACAGAAGAAAGAGTAGTCAAGGAAGATTAGACAGAGCTAGTGAGAAGAGTGATTTAAGGGCAGAAAGTAGATTAAGGTATGAGAAGTAGAGGATGTTTAAGGAGGGAGAGTGCAGTGGCAGGACCAGTGACTTTTAAAGTGCTCTTTGGTGGCTGTCTTAAATTGTTTAGGATGTGTAAGGGTCCTGATTTCTAGTGGGAGCCTATTCCAGGCAATAGTGGGGTGATAGCTGTACATGTTGCATCCAAATTTAGACTTGGGTTTGCAGATTTGTAGTAGGTCTTGTCTTTTAGTCAGTTCAGCTGGAGCTGCTTGACAGTCTGGGTGTGTGGATGGTGCTCTGAAGCTTTGGAAGCTAGCTGGCTATTATACCCTTGGTAGGATATAACCCATATAGCTAAGGATACTGCAGCAGTGATCAATATGAAGAACATCAAAACATTTTACATATCTGTCCTGTCAGCAATTACTAATATTAGACAGGGAAGTAAATCATCAGATGCACACTAAAAACATTCAGGGATCCATCTTGTTATGAAAGCATATTAAAAATGAAATACATCCATTAAAATTTTTTCTTCTCTGTACACCTCACCCTTTAAACAATAGAAAACCATCCACAAAAGAGGTTATTCATCAAAATCTACTGACTCTCTATGAGGCCCTATTCAATACTCACCTTGCACAAATTACATAATTACAGTTGCCCACTGACATGAATAGGAAATCATAATTCTTTAAACAGAAAAAGGGAACATGAATAAATGGAATATGTACCAATACACTTGCCCAATGTTTCCTGGAATTCATTAATTGCAGTGCCCTAGACCAGCTCAGTCTTACCACACTAGAGGCAGCAACATCCTTGACCTGGTCATTACTAACATAAGCGACTGTTGCTGTACACCAATAGTCAACTCCTTCCTGGTTAGATCTGACTACAAACTAATCACCTTGGAAATCCATATCCTTCCCACCCACCGCCCCACAAAGGTAACCACATTGAAAAACTTCTCCAAAGCTAACTCTGGGCTTCTAAAAACAGACGTGGTTAACTTCATGGCACCCATACAAATGAAGTAGTTGCATGACTGCCGAATCATACACCAATGCACTGTACAAACACATACACAAATGTATTGATCTCGCTATACCCAATAGAACAAAGACACTCTCCTCCAAGAAAAGGAAGCCAGTCTGGTGGTCCCCTGCCATAAACAAACTCTACAACAGAAGGAAGAAACTGATGTGGAATAAGGTGAAGTCCCAAGACTGGGAAAAACTCCCTTATCAGCCTCAAGAAAAAGTTGAGATCCCTCATCAAATCCTCTAAAGCTAGCTATGAAAACAGAATTGCAGCAGATAGTAAAGACAACCACAAGGCCTTTAATAGTTATGTAAAGAATCTCCACGGCAATACCCAGATTTGCTCTGAGCTACTGTACAATGTTACCTCCTATACCGAGCCAACAGATATTGCCAATATACTGGCCGACAGATTCAGTGCCAGTTTTACCACTCTCTCCACCCCCAAAGGACCAATCACAATACCAGCAGATTGCCAGGCACCCAGTATTACTGCTGCACAGGTTAAAACAGCACTGTCCACGGCCAAGAATACTGCTTCCATGGGACCTGACAATATCCCTGGCTGTGTTCTACATGAACTACAGAGTGAACTTGCACCACACCTGTGTGCCCTGTTCAATCGCAGCCTTACCTCAGGCTTTCTCCCTACCGAATGGCACACTGCTACAGTCATCCCTCTCCACAAAGGAGGAGTGACTACAGACCCTGGAAACTATTGCCCCATTAGCCTGATGAGTCTGATATGCAAAGCTATGAAATGCATCATCATGGACCTAATAGACAAGGATATAGGGAATCTCCAAACTCTGGATCACACACAGTTTGGTTTAGTGAAGGGTAGATCATGCCTGCTCGACCTGGTCAACTTCTTTGAGTCAGTCACCAGAGCTGTGGATGAAGGCAAGGTGGTTCATACAGCCTACCTTGATCTGGCTTAGGCCTTTGATACCATTCCCCACAGGAATCATAGAAAAACTCACTAAGCTAGGCATCAACCCCTATATCACTAGGTAGGTTGTAAACTGACTCACAGATAGAACCCACAGTGTGAAAGTAGCTGACTCCAAGTCAGACTGCCGACCAGTCACGAGTGGAGTCCCACAGGGTTCAGTCCTGGGTCCTCTCCTGTTGGGTATGTATGTCTCTGAAGTCCAAGCCAACATGAAGGGACACTGGCTGACAAAGTTCACAGACGATTGAAAGTTGGGCGCAATTATTAACTCCCCAAGTGGTGTTGACATCCTGAAGAAATGCCTCACTGAGACCAACGACTGGTGTCAAAACCATGGCCTTAAGCTCAATGCTAAAAAATGTGTCGTCATCCTCTTTGAGAAAAACTCAGTTCCCATGAATTACCACATCAATGGTAGTCCATTGAATACAGAAGGCGCTATAAGAGATCTGGGAACACAGGTTAACAGCAACCTCTTTTTTGACCACCACATTGCCACTGTGGTCAGAGAGTCCTTCTATGTGGCACATCTCATTACTAAGGGTTTTGCATCCAGGAAGAAAGAGGTCATTGTATCCCTCTTCTCTTCCCTCATTAGGCCAGTCATCGAGTACAATGCCCCATTTGGCATGTACCTCACTAGACAGCTGCAACAACTGGAGAGGCCACAAAAGTACCTCACAAAGATGATCCTAGGCCTTAAACAGTTGTCCTATATGGACAGACTCAAAAATCTCCAACTATTCTCTGTCTCATATCGCCTACTTAGAGGCGATCTCTGCTTGACTTACAAAGCCATATCTGACCCAGCTCTGTTAGAAATGCTACATTTAAAGAAATCCCAATCCCTCCACACCACATGCTCCAGAGACCTCAACCTCATTACCACAATCAATAGAGCATGCTGGAAGGACAGGTTCATACCCAGAGACTGTCCATTCTATGGAACAGACTTCCCATACATGTCAAACAGAGCACCTCACTGGCCCTCTTCAAGAAAAATCTTGATGAGTGGATGGGAAATAGAAAATACACCCCGGGATCACTCCAGTGGCTCTACTCGACAGAGGCACTGGGAGCTAATGTCGGGTGGCACAATGCCAGGGTAATCCTATGGGCTAGGCTTGTAAAGGCTCCAGGGCCATTAGCCTAGTACACACCTATGAACCTATGAATCTATGTGCTGGACCAGATATTTCATATATTACACAAACTAGATTAGGGAACTCAAATATTATGATGAATAGTGAAGTCACAGAACACCGAAAGTATTCCTTAATGTTACAGTTGCAGATATTTCAGATATTAAAATTCAGACTCCCAAACATGTATAATGAATGGTCCAGAGCATTACTGTAAGTATTCTCAGAACAGAACCCACAGAACAGAACCCACTCCTTACTTTTCTTTCTCCAAAGAGTTCCTTATCAGCTTTATCCAGACTGATCAATTCTGATGTTCCTTTCACTTTTTGCTTCAGCTACAAATCTAAATAACCTTTATTCCTCTTGACTAATTCTGTTGACCTATTTTACCTTGTGTCTTCACACAAGTATCCTGTACTGTCACACTGATCACACATTTGAAGCATCTATGGTTTGGAAAATTCATTTATTTAAATCTGTCATGTAGTAAATGTTTAGGCCAAAAACAAACCAGAATACCATATACAGCCACCTATCTATATCTTCAAAATGTAACCAGACACATCATATTATGAAAGTTACCAATATCTCATCACACGAGACTAGTCTTGTCTTTACAGCACCATTAGTAGGGATATTCCAGATTAGTTACTTTAGGAATGTAAGTGATTACAACATACTGTACTGCATTCATGGTGAATGACATGGTTTTGAAGATTTAAGCGAAGAAGATCTAGAAAATGACTTGGTAAGGAGAAAAAAAAGAGGATTTGAAACACTAAAAAGAATGTATTAAAACAAAGTCAGCTGATGGGTTTTGCGAGTCTGGTTCTCACTCATATTAAACTGGAAACAAATCAAATGTGCAATATTTCACATTAAAATGCACAGACATCTACCTGATACTTTTATTAACAATATATCTACATATCTATATCTACATATATCTATATCTACATATATCTATATATATATATATATATATATATATATATATATATATATATATATGTGTGTGTGTGTGTGTGTGTGTGTGTGTGTGTGCATGCGTGCGTGTGTGTGTGTGTGGGGGGGTGGGTCTACTTCTAATAATCAAAAGCCCAATTACCCGAAGATGACTTTACCAAGGCAACACCAAATTGTTACTTTACGGAACGATCACACTGCTAATTTTTTAACAGGATAAGTGTGCACTTGGCCAACATAGGGAAATTTGCCCTTTTCCCCACTGTAGTGCAATCCTGGAGTTGGTATATTTAGTTAGTGGGGGGGGGGGCTTAGTCCCCCACTTGGGTTGGTTTGCCTTACAAGGTGTTTGCTTTACAAACACAAGGTACAGGGTTTGAATCTCACAAGGGATAATTGGCTAGGCTTAAAATGCCTCGCAAGGGCAGTTAGCCTAGTAGTAATCTATGAACCTATGAACCTATGCAGTGCATTTCCTTGTTCCATGTTAGCGAGCTGCATGTTTACACTGTTAAAAAATTTGATAGAGTGATCGTTTGGTAAAGTAACAGTTCGGTATTGTCTCAGTAAGGCCCTCTTTGGGTAAGTGGGCTTTCAATTATTAGAAGTAGATCTATACATATATATATATATATATATATATATATATATATATATATATATATATATATATATACATATATAATATATATATATATATATACATATATAATATATATATATATATATATATATATATATATATCATAAGGAATCAGGAAATGATACATGTAGGATTCTTTGACAAGTGGATTCTATTGCATTTAAACATCTAACATTTTCCAGAAAAGGTAATTTCTGAAAGGAAATCTTGCAGACAACAATAACTCTATTAAAGTAGCTCTTACCTCGGCATAAGGTAGCTCTTAAGTCAGCATTCTAGAGATAATAAAAAGCTCCACATTATGATAGCATGCTGGGATGTCTCTCTAGCTTCTGAGTCAATATCCTGGGACTTCTATTTAGCTTTGGAGTCAGTATGCTGGGTTTTCTATCTAGCTTCAGAGTCAGTATGCTGGGATTTCTATTTAGCTTTGGAGTCAGTATGCTGGGACTTCTATCTAGCTTCAGAGTCAGTATGCTGGGTTTTCTATCTAGCTTCAGAGTCAGTATGCTGAGATTTCTATGTAGCTTTGGAGTCAATATGCTGGGACTTCTATTTAGCTTTGGAGTCAGTATGCTGGGACTTCTATCTAGCTTCAGAGTCAGTATGCTGGGACTTCTGTCTAACTTCAGAGTCAGGTTGCTGGGACTTCTGTCTAACTTCAGAGTCAGGTTGCTGGGACTTCTGTCTAACTTCAGAGTCAGGTTGCTGGGACTTCTGTCTAGCTTCAGAGTCAGTATGCTGGGACTTCTGTCTAACTTCGGAGTCAGGTTGCTGGGACTTCTATTTAGCTTTGGAGTCAGTATGCTGGGACTTCTATCTAGCTTCAGAGTCAGTATGCTGGGACTTCTGGCTAGCTTCAGATCCAGTTCCTTGCTAACACGGTGGTCTTCAATAGGGCACTTTTACTCTTTTCTCTTTTCCATGGAGACAAAAGTGCTAAATTAGTAGTAAAACTGTGAATAATCTGAATCCATGACAATGCTGCAACTGAATTTTATGATGAAGATATTGTACCTGAAAACGGTTTAATAGTTACCATTCCAGTGAATGATTACCATTTCAGCAACTGCTCTAATTCAGTCACTGAAATAATTGTGGGGATATACAATTTAGATACAGCAGTAGTACTGAGGCACTGTGTGAGAACAAAGTTTGATTTTTGTTGTGTTTCACTATACTTTACTACATAAGAGTGTATAATAGGTTCATTGTTTAGTACTAAGCTAGCTACCCTTGTGAGCCATTTTTTTTTAGTAATATATATCCCTTATGAAAACAGTATTTAGGTAAATGTTGTGGGTCACACTGAGTGTTTAAAGAAAGGTCTAACAATACCCTTGTTGCTTTTTTGTGCACATTCAGATTCATAGGTTAATACTGGCAGACCATTTTTAAACTTAGCCACTCTACCCTGGTAAATATGGAAATTTATTAGCTGCCCTGATCAACATACCTCTCAACTGTCCAGATTTTCTCAGAACGTCCAGCTTTTTGCTTTATTTTTTCAGCTTGCGCCTCATAACATGTTTGGTTTTCTCTCAAATCATTGAGGATTGAAGTCAGAAAAATATTGATAGATATTTGAGTTTCAGACTTCATAATCTTCACAAAGTCATGCTAATTCAAAACCTGTTATTCTGTCAACGTTCTAAGTTTATAAGAGCAATACTTAAAAGTTGTCCCTATTTTTGGGTCTTTGTCTTTCCATTATTTATGGCTTTGTCCACATTTATTGTGCTAGGAGGTTGAGAGGTCTGCTGATTAGCTAGAGGTACACTATCTTTCAGATGTTAATTTGTGAGCATCCATCCAATCATTAAGACTGTTTTAAGTTAGTCAATGTATTATCTTGATAAACATTCAAGAGAAGTCTATTCCCTAGGTAGAAGAAATGTTGTGTCATCTCATTTCTATCACGTATTGTGTTTTGAAGGGACTGAGATCTTTGGAGCTGATATTTGTAGTATTACCAATTTTCTAAAAGTGAATGTAGTCTTACCAGTACAGAATCATTCAAAGCATGGAAGGCTAAGTAAAGGATACCACACAGAAGGCTGCTTTGATATGGCTTTTAATCTATCCAAGTAGCTTAAGGAACTTGCACTTGTAATTAATTTACCTAAGAATAACCGGGGGCATTAGACATTTGAGTTTCAGACTTCATACCCTTTAGAAAATTCATACTAATTCAAAACCTGTTATTCTGTAAACTTTCTATATTTATAAGAGCAATATTTAAAATGTCTCCCTACTTTGGGTCTGTGTTTGCTTGGAGAGGAATTTACCAAAGATGCATTTTATTCTGTGATGGACCTAACGAAAGAAAACTAGAAGGGAATTATGATTTCATTAGCTTAATATTCCTTTGATAATTAGCTGTGTAAGCTAAAATTATTTCCTAACAATGATTGCTATGTGAGAGTGCTTTGTCAAGAAATGTGTCTAGGTCTTTAATGAATGTACCAATTTTAGTAGGGTGTATTTTCAGAAGTTTACATTTGAATAATAATTTTCCCAAATGAAACTATGCTACACTTTTTGGCACTGAGCTTGAAACTATGATCAATATACAAGATAAAGTCATGGTTAAAACTTTCTTTGAGGATCTGAGTGTCAGCAAGGTAGTTAATAAAGGTACACAGTCTGAAATAGTCATCAAACTTGGTTAGTCAAAAATCTTTTATGTCTGCGGTATGTCAAAGAAGTATGCAACAGAGGATGAGCCCAAGACTGAGCCCAGTGAGACACTATGAGTACCATTTTTTTGTGAAAAAGGTGCCCACAATCCTCACTGAGAGAT
This sequence comes from Protopterus annectens, assembly GCF_019279795.1. Taxonomy (NCBI): domain Eukaryota; kingdom Metazoa; phylum Chordata; order Ceratodontiformes; family Protopteridae; genus Protopterus; species Protopterus annectens. Next base: position 1,128,224,074 of record NC_056733.1, read on the forward strand.
AGCTAGAGTCAGATTTGAAGAACAGTGTTTCACAACATTCAGTATCTGTGATAAAAGCAAGCAATAACAAGCAACAGAGAGCGTGTTATTTTGTAAATAACATGGCCAGGTGTGTTCTGAGGCCCCAGAGTTGGAGGCAGAGGGCCTCAAACACCCCTGGAAGGGTGTCATTTACACAACAACACAGACTGTGGAAGGCATTATTCTGCTTAGAGAATAGGTTCGGGAATATATTAGAAGATCGAAGTTTCAAAACTTTGAATGTTCTAATATCTACCCCTATTCAGCGAAAGCCGAAAACATTGACCATACAGAACAGCAAATTTTTTCCTAGGGAAAAAATTTGCTGCTCCAAAACACATACACACAACACAAGCACACCAAACAAACAGCAATCCACACACATACACCTAAAATCTTACACCTAACCCTACACTAAACTAAACACACACCACTAACTAGCCACTTACCTTAACCCAAACCCTAACCCTAAGGTCCGTCACTATCGCACACTCACCTCACCCGTGCCCTAACCCTAATTCACCTAACCCGCCCTAACCCTCATGTCCACACAATCGCACACATACCTAACCCGCACCCTAACCCTAACTAACCTAACCCGCACTCAATCGCACACTTACCTGAACCCAACCCGTAACTTTCCACCACAGCGCTGAAAATACTGAAGCAACAGAAATGGACAACTAAATTCTTTACCTAGGAAAAATTTGGTTTTCTGTTGCTTCAATATTTTCATAGGGGTCGATATTAGAACATTCGAAGTTTTGAAACTTCGATGTTCTAATATAGACCCCATAGGTTCATAGGACCTTTTTAAGTCTGGCAATGCATCCCAAATCTCTGACAAGTTCTGGTACCCTTGATAAGTGTAAGCAGGAGCTTCAGAGATTAAACATTTACAAGCTAGAGCCTGGGAGATGAACCATTTACAGGCTGCCTGTGTTCATTACAGACATAGGTGCCAAACAACAGGTAAATTTCCTGTTCCTAATCCAATTGTCCAAGTTACATTTGAACTGGGTAAGCAAGGAACTCTGCTTCACATGGATGGGGAGCCTTTTCCAGGGAAGGTGTAGTCTCTGGGATACATACCTGTCTCTTTAGCAGGTCCTTTTTATATCACAAGCAAGGTTTAAGCCTTTACAATGGGTAATTCTGGTGCTGTTTGTTTTGTGGATATGCAGGAGGTCCATCAGAGTAGGGTCTTACAATTCTTTGTATGCCTGGCATAGACATCCCCTCAACAGCCTGTAGGAGACAGAATACAGGGATAGGGCCTTGAGGTGGTTAGAATAGGACAAGTTACTTATTCCCTACATTATTTTAGTGAGGAACATCTGTGGACATTCCAATTGCAGGATATGTCTGGTTAGGTACATACCAAAGGGAGCATTGTACTCAGCGATAGGTCTGATGAATGCCAAATACAGTGGAGCAGTGACTTCCTTGCACCGAGATGCCATACCTTTGTTTATAAGTTGCACAGCATAGAATGATTCCTCACTACTGTAAGACATGTTGTGGTCAAAGGCTAGATTATTGTCTATGTGTGTTTCCAAGTCCCTGACTACTGTGTCAGCTCTTAGGGGTGTGTTGTCAATATGATAGTAACCATGGGTGAATGAGTTCCCAAAGGATACTATTATGCATTTCTTGGCATTTAATTTTAGTCCATTGCTCAGACACCAGCTGTATCTGGAGAACATTTGTGTCAGTGGGGGATTCAATGACAGCTCCTAATTTGTAATGATCTTCAAAGTTAATCAGCCAGATGCCACTGACCTTGGCCTTGACTTGAGAAGTAAATGCCAAAAAAGCAGTGGTCCCAGAACTGATCCCCGAGGAACTCAGCTTGTGACTGGCCTCTTGTAGAGAGAGACTCTCCAATTCTAACTACATGGGTCCTTTTCTGAGCCAGTTAGCTATCCACTGGGTGACATAAGGGTTTGTACCTAACCTTTTCCGTTTGCCAACAATGCCAAGTGAGGTATTGTGTCAAATGCTTTGGCCAGGTCAAAGTAAGCAATGTGAAGCCTGTTGACCTCATCTATTGCTTTGGTGACCTTTTTAAAGAAGTCCACCGGGTTGAGCAGGCATGGCCTGCCACTAACAAAACCAAATTGGGTTGAGTCCAATGTCTGGAGATTTCCTGTGTCATTATTGATCATTTCCATGATAATTCTTTCCATGGCTTTGTATACAGGACTAGTGAGATTTATGGGTCTGTACTTTCCAGGGTCTGTAGATGGACCACCTTTGTGCAGAAGGATGGCTGTTGCTGTTTTCCATTCATGCGACACAAAATCTGTTTGGAGGCTACAGTTAAATAGCAGTTCCAGAGGGCCAGATAAGTCATACTTCATGTTATTTAGAAAGCATTCTGGGACATTGTCTGGGTCCATTGATGCAGTGTTTTTGGCCTTAATGAGATCATTAAGGACCTGTTCCCTAGAAATACCAGGGGAGTTATATTTGATGGTATTTCCTGAGAGAAGTTTGAGGGGGGAGAGAGGGGTAAAGTTGGAAATGAATTTGTCTGCCAGTATGTTTCGTATATCTGCCAGTTCTTTTAATTTCCCCAAGTCTTTTGTGTTTCTAATACCATGACTGGAATGGACCCCATTCTGAAGTCAAAGTCTGATTCAAGTTCATGAAATTAGTATTGTTTCAATGTTTAGAGTCAACCAGAAGTTCTCTTTACAGCACCTGTCGTGTGCCCAGTAATGACACCTTCCACAGTTCATACAGAATTACATGCTCGGTAACATATCTAAGTACAATTGTAACTTGTTTTTTATGAGCCAAATTGCTGCTACTACTATAGGGACTGTCTTGGTATCCTTCTCTTGCTCTTGTTTCTGACTGCAAATCCTGATATTTTATAACTTTGTCTCTCTCTGTACATAAGACATGGTAGCCACTGGGTGTAGCAGTTTCAATGATCGATGCTATTTTTGCCTTCTTTTCATGCACTATTATGTCTGGTTTTCTCTCATCTAGTTTTTGAACTGTTAGTAATGGTTGATCCCTTGTGATATAAACTTCATCATTTTCAATAGTGCTCTGTGATTTTTTTGTTTGTCAGCCACTTCACTACCATAATGTTTGCACAATCCCCAGTGCAACAGTCTTATCGCATTATTATGCCTTTCAGTATATAGTCCTTCTGCCATTAGTATATCACAGCCAGCAACAAGATGCATGACTGTTTCCAATTCTGTTTTACAAAACCTGCATTTGTCAGTTTCTCCCACATGTTTAATGGACTTTGTAAACCAATATGTACGGGAACTATATCACGCTATCGAAAATTGAAAATGTCGAATGTCAAAAGAGCGAAAGTGTCGAAAATTCAAAGTTCTGTTTTTGAGATCGCAGTACAGTGAAGATTGGGATATTTGCCCTTTCCTCACTGTAGTGCGATCTCAGAGTTGGAATATATATTTAACAGGGGGTGTGGGGGGTGCAACCTCCCAAAATATGGTGTTCGAGTTTCGGCATTTTCACTCTTTTGAGCGTTCAACATTCTAAGTCTTCGATTATATGGTATAGATGCATGTGTACGTAGTCCACTGACTTGGGCCACCAATATTAACCTTTCATCTTTTGGTTTAAGTTCACCTCTCCTTAACCATTCCTGTGTTTGATACTTATCAACATGAGGTTGTTCCAAGACTTTTCCATATTTGCAACTGTATTTATGCATTTTCCACATTTCTTGCTTTCTCATCTGATCCTTCATCTTATATTCTTTCTTTTGTTTTCTGGCATATTCAGTTGCTGCCTGATTTTTACCTACTTCTGGTTTGATCTCCATTCCCGCTTGACACAACTATGCTTCTGATAAACTAAGCAAGGAAGTCATATTAGACTTATTTTCCTCATGTTTCAAATCAGCAGATATGCATGCATTGCTACGATTGCAGATCTATACAAGTAATCAATTTCAAGGCGGTCCATATCTTTCATAATGGGGAATATATAGTCTTTGTATACACTGATTTTTATAAATCATTTGAGAAGCATGAAGCACCCTTCTTGTTTTCCTGTCCAACCAATCCAACAACTTTTGGGGTGAGTCAATCACTCCAAAACTGGAAGTTAGGACAGGAAGAACAAATAGGTTTATAGCTTGGACTTGTTCCTTGATGTCAGCGCTGTTTTCAGAATTAATTTTAGTCTTCTAAAATATTCCTTAGTAAGATTTATTTACATTTGTTCATGTTTTATTTTTGATCCTTCAATACCCAAATAGTTATACCCTCCCCCTTGCTCAAGTTCTTTTATATCACATTCCTGTCCCAAACTGATGTTTTCTTGGTACTGCAGATTTCCTGCTTTAAAGGTTGCTTTGCAAATTTATCAACAACAAATGACATTCTTATATCATCTGCAAAACTTTTGACCACTTGCAGTCGTGTTTTCAGTTCCTCATCTGATGAACTACATGGTTTTAAATAATCTACAAAGAGAAGATGAGAAGTTTTTACACTTTCTTTTTTTCCAGGAGCCAAATTGTAGCCATGACCTAATCTGTTAAGTAGACAGTTTAATGGGTTCAGGGTAAGACAAAAGAGTAGCAGTGACTGAGAGTCATCCTGGAATATCCCCATTTGAATTTTTTGCCCTGGAATAATAATTTGCCCTTTATCATAGCTTAACTGCAAAGTGGTTTGCCACTGTTTCATGGTTGCTGTAATGTAATTGATCAGCATAGGGTATATCTTATACAGTTTTAAAAACTATTTTATCCATTAATATGGGATACTCTCAAATGTTTTTTTTGTAATCTATCTATGCCTTACTTAGATTCTTCCCAGTTTTACAGTTCTGCATTATGACTTTTACAACTGATCTTTTGTTCCATATGACTTTCTTTTGTTACCCTTTTGTTCTATTGCCATGACTGAGTTTTCTTCTAAATGGCTATAAACTCTGTCAGCATCAGTTCCAGTGTAAAGGTTATACATTGCTGGAAGGCAAGGTTATTGGTCTATAGTTTTTAGGGTAGCTTGCAGGTTCATGCTTACGTAGGAGCATTGCTTTTCCTGTTGTTAACCAGGCTAGTGTCTGTTTGAGGTACACATATAAATAGTTTTTACTTATGGCTAAATCTTCATGTAATGATGTTAATACTTTTTCCAGAAGTTAGGTACTGCATCTGGGTCTGAGGTTTTCCAGTTACGGGCTTTTCTTAACTTTGTTTCATTCTCTCTGGCTGTTACTTCATCCCATTTCATATCCTGTACATTTAAACTTCTTATTCTTTCTTTTACTTTTTCTATCCATTTAGCATCTTTATTATGTTCCACAGGATCTTCATAGATATTTCTCCGAAAAGTATCTATTTCTTCTTTTTTTTGTGATACTTCAATTCCTTTTACCTTGTTTCCCCAATTCTCTATAGAACTTTTTGGGTCATCAATAAATTGCTTAATTTGTACTTTTCCTTTACGCTTATCTGCATATCTTCGAAGTTTTTCTGCCTGTACTACACACCTCTCATCTTCTAGTCCAAGAAATCTGGACAAAGCCTGACAAAAATGGGGGACAAAGGACCAAAAATAGAGACATATTTTAGTATTGCTCTTATAAGCTTATCTGGATTTGTTTTAACATACATTTTCTGAAGGATTTGAAGTCTGAAACTCAAATGTATGTCATTATTTAGTGATTTCAGTCCTCAGATCATCCCAGTGATTTGCCAGAAAACCACAAATGTTATGAGGAACAGGCCAAAAATATGAGCCAAAAATCTGGACATTCTGTGAAAATCCGGAGAGTTGAGAGGTATGCTGTGCTGATATTTTTAGTTTATTATTTGTGATAATGCACGATAGACCCTGATCTGTTCTGATACTGTGCATTGCTTTTAACACGTCTATCTTTCTGAGTATTTTTGCTGATCTGTTCCCACTTCTGTAGTCTTCTAACACTGACACTTATTGTCTTAATTGCTTTATAATTTTCTCTATTCGATACTTTCATGATGGCATTTGATTTCTCCCCTTCCTTTCTCTTACTGCCTTTTGTTTTTGTGGTAAGACTTTCCCCTGGATTTACTATTCCTCTATGCAGGACTAGCTTACCTACTACTCCTCCCCAACATCCCACTCTCACCTGAAGAAAAAAAAAGGGGCAATCTGTTCCCACAAAAAAACTCTCGCCCCATACATAGCTGTCCATTTCGCACAAGTGTCCACTGGACACATGTAATCCAGTCTAATTGGCATCACAACTTATTATTGTTGTCCTCACCCCCTCCCAGGGGTTTGAGTGTCCAAATCTACCTCCAAATTTTGTGTATATGCACAGCTGTTGCTGTAGAAGAAATGGGCAGCTATGGACCTTCCCTACTCCATTCTTGCACATCCCTGGCTAACTTCCCTACTGTCTTTCCCTCTTTGTGCCCCTTTTTTCACCACTTTCCTATCAACCCCTTTTTCTTTTCTTTTAAAGAAATTAGCACTGGGATAAGTGGGAGTAAGCAGCAGTAAGCGGGTTTAAGTCTGTTTGCATGGGGGTAAGCAATGCCTACACTGGTTAAGCAATTGAGAAGCTAAATCAGTGTAAGACACTATAACTAGAAGTTAGCAATGCTTACCTCTGTACAAACCCGGGCAAACCCGCTTACAACTGCTCAAAAGTGCCTTAATGACTTGGTATCTAATGGCCCTTGTTCTGCCCAGCAACAAAAATAAACAGCCTCTGCAAGGCTCAAACCTAGGACTCTGCACACCATAGACAAAGTGATTTCCCACTAAGCCATGTCAGATATACCTAAGCCTAATGTATTCACAAACATATCATCCAGCCCAGTCATTCAATAGTACAGAGAATGTATTCCCACATGCAGCTGTATGTGTGTGAGTAAATATATTAATATCTAAACAGATACAACATAGCAAATGCCTACATCTAAGTATATCCTTACTAGCAACCTCCTTTCCAGTACTCAGCATGGTTTCCGACCAAACCATAGCACTACCACTGCCTTACTCTCCTTTACTAACACTATCCTTCAGCATAAAAACAATGGCTATCTCTCCTCTGCTACTTTCCTAGACCTATCTAAAGCATTTGACATGGTCCCACACAAACAACTTATCTCTGTCCTCAATAACCTATCCTTCTCACAATCAGTCACCAACTGGTTTTAGAGTTACCTGTCTGACCGCCAGCAATCCGTTGTATGGCAGAATGACATATCTCCCCAACTACCTGTCTCCATAGGGGTTCCCCAAGGATCCATCCTCCTACTCTTAAAGTCACACAGGAAGCCTTTTCCTCTGTTGAAACATATACTCAACCCAAACAAAACTAAACTACTCATCTTCCAACCCACCAAACATACTCAAAACAACTCTCACTTTAACATCACAGCAAAAGACAACACCACTATATACCCAACTGAACACACCAAATTGCTAGGAGTGGAAATAGACAATAAACTAAAATTTGACATTCACATATCCATGACCATAAATAAAGTCCACAAAAAACTAGGAGCGTTATACAGAAATAAGCAATTTCTCACCAAAGCAGCAAAGATTTCAATAGCAAATTCCCACCTTATCTCCACCCTACTTTATGCCTCTCCAATATATACCAACCTAAGGCAATGTGATCTAAACAAGCTAGAGACCTGCTACAACAAAATCGCCAAATTCGCCACAGGGGCATCCTACCATAGTCACCACTGTCTCTCACTTGCTGAACTGGGCTGGCTTGAACTCCCTGACCTACTTCAGTGGTATCAACTCTCACTCGCCCACAAACTAGTAAACCATCCACTAAATGTCCCATCCCTTGAGAATCTACTCCAACCCTATTGCACCACCAGACCACTAAGATCCAGCAACAAAAATCACTTGCAGATCACTAAAGCCAATAACTCTGCTGATGAAGCACTATTCTCTTGCACCATAGCCAAATTATGGAACTCACTCCCACCCACAATTACCTCCATACCATCATGCACCCACTTCAAAACTTTACTAAAAGCGCACCTAAAAACATGCTGGCTATGCCCTTGCAACTCCCACTCTAATATCCACCCCATCCAACCACTACCTTTCTTTCCACTCCACTAACTACCTTGATTATAGCAAGCTCAGATGCTCATAAGCCTAGAACTTATTATACAGCAGGAACTTCTCATTGTAACATTTGTTAATGTCTGTTATGTACTTCACAGATAAAGATTCTAGTTGTCTACTGATGTACTATGTTCTTCATTTGAAAATATGTTGTAAGTAATTGCTATGTTAAATTGTTAATCGCTATGTAATCCAATGTAACTACTGTCTGTTTATTTTACTGTGGAGCTTTTCTCCCCGGGCCTCCGCTGAAAATGGACCTACGTCCAGTCGGACACTCCCGGTCAACAAATTTAAATAAATAAATAAATAAATAAATAAATCTATAGATGTATATGTCTACCTCTATATGAATAAATATATACAGCAAGTTAGATATATGTAAGCAGATATATATATATATATATATATATATATATATATATATATATATATATATATATATATATATATATATATATATATATATATATATATATATATATATATATGTAAGCAGATATATATATATATGTATATATATATATATATATATATATATATATATATATATGTAAGTATATATATATATATATATATATATATATATATATATATATATATCTAGATATATACAGACATACATCTGTAGATAATAATGGGGAAATAACAAAAACATATATGTCCACATGCAACGTTAATGGGGTTGAGAGGCCCCAAACAATATACGTCTTGTACGAATAGTTATATCCCCCCACAGCCAAATACGTCCCCCCTGCAATACACTACCAAGTGTTGCAGATCCCATAACCAGGACCAGACACGACATGGGCATCCCTGGGATACATATACACAGACACATATATGCAGATACAGATATACACACACACATATATATATATATATATATATATATATATATATATATATATATATATATATACATATAGATATATATGTAACTACACATACACATGCAGAGATATGTATAGTAAGATACATATGTAGTACGTGCACACAATATGGAACAGCCACTATGCCTACAGTTGCCACCTTAACAATTGCACACTGTATGAGCCACCCATACAAACGACAATCATTGCCTGCAAAATAGACCCACAGAGAAGTCAAAGGATATAACACCACACACAGGTTTGCATAAATGGGAAAGCTTTATTTGTGTACTATTACAGTTGTATAGGCCATATCACATAGCTGTTTAGACAGTGATATCCATATAAACAGGGTAATGCAACTGTGAAACAGTTATAATCAGACAGTAGTCTGGAAAGGTCTACAAATGTCACTGTTGGGCCGAGGCCTTCAAGTAGTACAATAGTAAAGACAGACTGGCCACAGGATACCAAACAATCAACAGTAAGTAATGTAAATGTATAGTTCAGCATCCTCTAGCTACACTCTGTACACAATCCATAGGGGGTAAAGACTTCAAGTTGATACAATGAGATGTAACTGTTACATAACAAGGCATAACTGGCACCATCACAAGCACACTGATAAACAGAACAGTCTGTATGGCAGGAGGAGGTTGGCCTGCATTTACCCAAGGTGGATTGTATGGTAATGTACATCCAGATACCTTAAGGCAGCATAGACATGGTGTGTGCAGGAGGTCACATCTCTTTTATCATGTGCACCATTGGCTACTGACAGACATCCTAAGGACATCATAGGACAGTACCAGTGCTAGCACGTAATGCTCCTGTGGACTACAGCAGAGATATTGGCCAATATATGTGGACAGTCTGACACACTCTGGACAGTCCAGAGGTATACACAGAACCCTTTAGTGCAAGACATGTGGACCAAGCCTGACAATGTGGATGTTAACAGCCATATAGATGGGTATAACACGTAACTATTGGTATACATTTGCTCCCATAGGTTATGCATTCTTACACCCCTGTCTGTCCTGACACATGATAACTGCTGGTACAGAGGTGCTATGGCCACATACTAGCCACTAGATATTGACATATATCTGTACAGCATCCCACTGCTCTGTCTGACATACATGACTGTTATGGTGGTCTGACAGCAGTACATCTGGCAAGTATCTGGACATGACATCTCACTGGGTAAGTATACTAAGCTGCTAGGCATGTAACAATGCACTGTGCAGGCTACAGGCAGACTGGCTCAACATTGGCCTACATTTCCTATGGGGGAATGCACATGTACCAGCATGTATAGCAGGCTCTACAGGCATGTCACAGCATAGAGTATGATACACCTGCGTGAAAGTGCATAACCGCAACCAGTGTGAACACCATCCTCATATGTGCCACTCACACACTAACCCTACATATACTGGGCCAATACACAGTGTTGTCCGAAGCCTGTCTGTGGTATGGGACATGTGTGTGTATGGCCCTACAAACAAGTAAGCCAATAGGGTAACATACAGTGGAGCAGCATGTAACATCAGATAGAACAGGACCAAGAACAATGACATCAACCACAGTCTGTACACAGGCCAAGGTACATATGAACAATACACTCAGTGTTGACAATCAACATGAGTACACAGACCTCAGTACTGTACACACAACCACAGAATGTCCAGGTTATGTCATAAAATTTAACCCCTACTACACATAACATGTGTAGCAGTCTGATATCTCACTGGATTTTTATCAGATATGATGACACTAATTATGGCGTACAGCACATATGCACCTATTACTGCATGATATGTATACAAAGGTTGACAGAGTTGTGTCTGGAGGCACATACACAGGGTCAATATTGACATGTTGCTGTGATACCCTTATACATTTACTGTTGTAACAGGGTTCATTGCAACATATGTCCTATGAGGGATATGAAGTCAGTAACTGTCACAGCTGTCACCGTCTACAGACTGCAATCCTCACACTACCTTCTGCAGTTCATAGATAGGTGCTCTGTGTGTAACACATGAAACAAAATGCACCACAGACTGCCCAGTTTGCAGATGACCCCACAGATGGGGGTTTCCTCATAAACATAGCATTGACATGGCAGCTATTAAAACATGTAGGACAGCCATATCCACACACACCCTGTTAAACCAACATTACTCCAAATGCAGTATAGCAGCACTTACAGTCTGTAGTCAAGTCAGGCACATCCCCCTCCTGTGTGTTGCCCTGTTTCCACAGTGTGTGTTGTTAGAGGTAGATCCCCAATCAATCTGAGATGCTGTTTGCCAAACAACGGCTCGAGTACCTGCTCACAGTGAATGTAAAGGCCCAATACCAACATGATGTTCCTAGATATTGGAGTGTGTTTCCATGCAATTGGCTATGGGAATGTTACCACAGCTGTTCCACATACAATCAGCTAGAGGAGGGCTGCAATTTGTGCAGAGGCCATCAGCTGATCATGAACAACACTTAAAATACACATGCTGCTGCCTAAGCAAAGCAGATGCAAGTCTCCATATCCACCAGAGAGGGAGTGAGAGAGGCAGACAGAGGCAAAGAATAGTCAGGGAGGGTGGGAGAGGAAAACATAAGCATATTTGTGTCACACACCTACCACTACAGGGTATAAAACCCCTGATGACTATGTAGTGCTATCATGTGTCTATGCAGTTATTGGATACGCCACATAGGTTACATGATGAGGAGCCCTCAAAACGTATATGTGATGGTGAGTGACATCTGCAACAGGGATATGGTAGCTATACGCTAGGTGTAGTACACGTGCCTGTCCGCATGAACAGGTGCAAGAGTCAACACAGCCACACTCTCACAGGGATGCACACACACTGACACACTTGGTAGGGCCAGGAATACAAATCATCACTAGTGAGATTGCCACAACACAGTACTGTGCAGGTATCACATGCACCACAGGGGTCATACGGAGGTTATATGGGCAAAGGGTATGTGGAGGTGTCTGACATTAGACAGCATGCTTCAGTATGGCAGTGGGGGTTGTAGTGAGTGTGAATGTGGACATACGCATCATACAACACACACACAGACATGGGGTGCCAGTACTAACATGCATGGGTGCATTGCTTCATGGGTGTGTAGTGGTCAACTGTGCCAGACAGCTATACAAGGCTAGATGATGGGTATATCTTGGCATCAGGCCACATGACAATGGTCTGCATTGTGGCTCAGGGATGAAGTGTCAGGATTTGACCACACAGGTGGTTATTGTATTCACCATCCAGTCACCTGGGTGACTATTGCATGTGGCCAATGCTGTGCATTGCTTGCCATGAATGTGTTCCTTAGTGCATGTCATGGATGGTGTCTGGAATGTGCATACCTCCCACATGCATGTACAGTGACATGTGGAACTGTATCTGGGGTGTCTGGCCCATGTTGTGTACACAGATTGTTATCATCAGGTGTGCCGGTCCTGACCTCATGTGGTGGGAACTGCTAATGGATGGCAGGTTGACCCATCACCTACACTGATAGCATGATACCGGTATTCCCTGGTGTCAGTGGCATCTGTCCATACAGGGCATGTTTTCAAGCATGGTAGGTCCTTTGTGGGTCACATTTGAAGGCACCACAGGTGTTGCAGGTATCCAGTGGGGAACATGAGGAAGGTGCACTGTCGGCATGTACGTGCCTTTTGGACTGATGGTCGGGGTGCATTCCCACTGTAGCCCACTCCAATCACACAATGGTTACTATCAGTGGGCAATATGCAGGGTACTACCAACATAGCGGCTGTTGCCTAGGCATGTGTGTGTGTGTGTGTGTGTGTATGTGTGCATGTGTGTGTGTATGAGGCATGTGTTGAGAGTGTCATCTGGGTAATACTAGGGTGGATCACTTTGTTCGCCTGGCTTTATGTCACATGCAGGGGTATAGAAATGCACCCTAGCCTCTTGGCTATTTTACATCTGTTCTTCCTGTATGGTGGAAATTGTGATATATACTAGGGCCACCATATAAGAAATTTGCAAAACCCACTCCCCATTGAGTCCAGTTGTTACACACTCACAACCACCTCCACACAGGCTATAAATTACCAACACAGACACACACACACACACACACACACACACACACACACACACACACACACACACACACACACACACACACACACACACACACACACACACACACACACACACACACACACACACACACACACACACACACACACAAACACACACACACCTGTCATGTCTGGGATTAGAACTCCTACCTAACAAGTTTATTACACCAGTTATAGGCTGCACCACTGAGATTACTGGAGTACTCCTTCCCCAAAGGTGTCTTTCACAGTGAATGACATCAGCAGGATTGCCAAAGTAGGCCATTTGAATTGTATTGAGTGTGACTAGCCTAAATTCTTTGCTCTCTACACACACAAACACCAAATCTGGGATTAGAACTCCTACCTAACTATTATATCACACTACCGCAGTATGCAGTTATGGGATGCTTTATGAAGATTCCTGGGCTACAACCTTCTCAGAGGTGTATTTCTAGCAGCCTTGCCAAAGTAGAGCATTTGAGTTGTATGGAGTGTGACTATCCTAAAAAGCATTGCTCTCTACACAGACATAGTCAGACACGCACACACATGCACACGCACACACACACACACACACACACACACACACACACACACACACACACACACACACACACACACACACACACAGACACACACACACACACATACACTCACACACAATTGCAAAGTCTGAGATAAAAACTCCTACCTATTTTATCACACTACAGCAATATGCAGTTATGGGACGTGCTACAGAGATTACTGGACTATAACCTTCCCAGGGGTGTATTTATAGGTGGATGACATCAGCAGCCTTGCCAAAGTAGAGCATTTGAATTGTAGGGAGTGTGACTACCCTAAAAAGCATTGCTCTCTACACAGACAGACACGCACTCACACAATTGCCAAGTCTGGGATTAGAAATCTTACCTAACTATTTAATCACAGTACAGCGGTTTGCAGTTATGGGATGGGCTACGGAGATTACTGGACTACATTCTTACCAGAGGTGTATTTCTAGCTGGATGACATAAACAGCCTTGCCAAAGTAGAGCATTTGAGTTGTAGGGGATGTGACTACCCTAAAAAGCATTGCTTTCTACACAGACATAGTCAGACAAACACTCACACACTTGCCAAGTCTGGGATTAGAACTTCTACTTAGCTATTTCATCACACTACAGCAGTACACAGTTATAAGACGTGCCACAAAGATTACTGGGCTACATCTTCCCCAAAGGTGTATTTCACAGTGGATGACCTCAGCAGGCTTGTCATAGTAGGGCTATGGGGAGGGCAGTGTGTGTGCATGGGCCATAACCCATTCATCTAGAGGTTAAAACACCAAATGCTGGCATACACAGGGTCATATTTTACAGGTATGTGTATACAGCTGCTAGATGACTACTCCCTTGTACAGTCATTTTGCACAGCTAGCACTTGCACCACATAGTCTGTAATGGTGACAGATACCGGTGGCTAGTATCTATAGTGAGTGACATCTGAACCTCATGTGGTTGTGTTCCTTTGGCTGTGTACTGGGTGAGACAGGCCTGGATGGCTCCTTGTCACAGTCACCCTCTTCCACACATATATGTATGTCTACCTTTGGCTTATTATAGTGTGTTGAGTGTGTTGTCCTTAGATATATGTCTGTATTCCTATCTACTGTGTATGCAAAGCATGAGTGCTGCATACTGAGTAGTGTCTGCACTAACATCTGTAACTGCCAGATATGTCTAGTCCACTGGTGTTTGCAGGTATGGCCTTCCTTTGTTTAAGTGTGTGAGCATGCCCAGTATGATCTTTCAGTATGCTGTTGACTGACATTGCCTACATTTCTATAAGTATGTGAGCTTGCCCAGTATGCCCGTCTGTATTGAATGTGTGAATTGAGTCCAGGTAGTTTGCACTGCAGTGCAGGCCTTTGTGTTGTACACCTTTAGGTAGCATAGTGTTTCTGCAGGGTATCCGTCGATCATTTGGTGATATGTGGACAAACTGTGCAGGGGATAGCGTGTACTGTAGGTGACTGTGTCTGTGCTGCTTCGGCTGCATGGTACTAATGTTAGCAGAGATATTCAGATGTGTACTGTTATACACAGTGATGTTGTCTGCCCTCATGTACTGTCAGTTGGACATTCTTGCTCACAGTGATGTCTTGGAGGACAAGGGTGACTGCTGCTGTGTCCAGTATTGTGGGCAGACACCTATGTATTCATAGTAAGTTATGTCATTCTGGATGGAAAGCTGTGGACACTTGGTGCTGGGTTTCTGTATCCAGTTCAGCACCTTGGTACAGTACTACAGAGGATCCCATACTTGTATGCCCATCAGCATGACAGTATGGGCTTATCTCACTGTGGCAATGCCTCACAGCTGTACAGAATCATACAGGTCAGCCAGGGGCAGGGGCCATGAGTCAGGACATATACCCTATTGTGGTGTACAGGCAGGTGTGTAGCCACCCATGTATATGCTTGCAGCCAGGGATAGTGTGCACACACAGCTTGGTGTCGGACCCTGCACATTTCATGCTGCCCATGCTCCCACCCCCATTATTATATCCTCTTCCATACATTATGCATACATTCTCTGATACTTTCCCTAAGGTTATCACCCCATCACAGGTGTGTGTTAGTGTTGGTCCACAGTTCATGCAGTGAGACATGCATTGGCAGTACATGTGAGATACAGGCCTTTGGCAGATGCCTATGGGGCATTAGGTGTTGCTGCATGCCAGATGTGGCAGGATGTTGCATTCTGTCAGTCCTACAGTCCCAGACCACCAGACAGTATATTCCCCTGGGGCGACAGGGTAGGTGTGATAGATGTTCATGCCAATACCTCCTAACAGTCTTGCTCAGGTGGTGTGGATGCTGGCAAGGTTCTAACTACAGCTAGGGACACACCTGCATGGGACACCTGCACTGCATGCTGCAGTCTTCCGCTATTGCCATATACAGGTGGGGTCTTACTGTGCCCATTCCCCACAGCAGGGATATGACCAGAGAGGTGCCTGTGGGTGGTATTTGCATGAGCTGGGTGCATGTGTGCTATGGACACTACTTGCATCTGACACACAGATATGCATTGAGCATTCCAGTTAGGCTTTCATGTGCAGGTACATCATCTGTTTCCCAATTCATCAGTCCTACCTCCTTTGTGATCTGCGAGTGTTTGGGAAGACAACACCAGTATCCCCCAGTACAAGACCGAATGATGTGATGCGTACCTGCATGTACTTTTCCAAGGGTGTGTCCATTTCACAGTGACATAATATATACTGTATGTCTGGGGTAGTTTCCCCTGTGTACTGTTTGTATATGTTGACCAACAGCCATGCCATGTCAGTCTTTTAGATGGTGACACATATTACCAACATACATTTGCAATGGCTTACTGCTACCTTGTGTTGTACTGATGGGTATTGTGTATGACACTGCAGTTGTGAGAACTTGTCCCTGTCAGCGGTAGAGGGCAATGGCCACCAGGCTTACCTCAACATGCATACATACCGACCACTCTCACACGATATGGGACTCACAATAGTGATTTTAGTTAGAATGCTTATTTTAGGTTTATTTGGTAGACTTTATTTATCCATTGAGTTGTTTGTTTAGTTTGATGAGAGTGCCTTTATTCTGCTGGGTGCTGCACCTCCTAATTTTTGCCATGATTTTCTTCCTACTGCTATACAGCCTATTGATGTGATTGATGCTGTGATTCCACCAGGGTGTCTTGTTTTTTTACTTATTTTGTACTTCTTCCTGGTGGGTACAGCTGCCTCTGTGCAGCTATTCACACACTTGTATAGGATTTATGTGAACAGTTCTGTATAAGCAGCAGTGTTCTCAGGGGTTATGTGGTTTTCAAATTTTATCATGTTACCACTTATTAGAAGGAAGTTAGCCTTAGAGTATTTCCTAAAAATTCCAGGGTTAGCTGGGGTTCCAGGTTTTACTTTTACTTCAAAGGAGACCATTTTGTGGTCTGACTTTACCAGAGAAAACATTACATTAGAGGGTGTGCAGCAATCTCCCAGATAATTGACAACCAGATCCAGTATGATTGCAACCCTGGTTGGTATATTGACAATCTGATCCACGGAGTTTGTGTTTAAAACTCTGGGAATTTCTGTGCCTATGCATTTGGTGTCATATATGAAGTAATTAAAGTCACCCATGATATGGTATTAGATGGGATGCTGAATATTTCCAGTAATTTTAAATACATGGTATGGATTTCCTGGATACAAGAGGGGGACCTATACATTGCAAGGAAGTGGTACTGGATTTTGCTAATGAAAATTTGAACATGGAGATAGATTCATAGGTTCATAGATTAGTACTAGGCTAACTGCCTTTGCAAGCCATTTATTTAGCCCCCACATCCTATCCGAGACTCAAACCCTGCACCTTGTGTTTGTAAGGCAAACACGTTAACCATTAGGCCACCCTCCCAAGCTGAACTGCATTGTCCTGTTTAACCAGCCTTGAGGTATATTTATTTTTATGTAAATCAAGACACCTCTACCTTTAGTCCCTGTCTGTAGTAGTTTGTCTAAATGTGTGGAAGGCATTATAGCCTTGCACTGCCAGAGTGTTCTCTGTGGCTTTAAAACCATGTCTCAGTGACTGTACAGATACCAGGATTTTCTAGGATTAGTAGAGCTTGTAGAGAGTGGAGCTTTGTATTTAGACTCCTAGCACTGAGCAGTAACAACTTTAGATTTTCTTAGTTTTGATTTGCTATGTTGGAAGTACTTTTTTGGCATTGCCTAAAAAAGGCACTATGGGGTAAAACAATGTTTTAGCTAATATCTGAAAGCCTAGAGGGGAGAGGTACAGACCATTCCTGACAAAGCACTGTGGGCTGTTGACCATCATTTTCCGTGCTGACATATATTACACCCCCTTAAAATGACACCAGAAACTAAGCCAGTTATTAAAGTTGGTCATCTTTTGTTCGTATTGTGACATCATCGTTGGAGAAGGTAAACTTCTGCTCAATGTTAGGCTCATACCAGCCTTGGATGCATATTCTGAGAGTTCTATGATGTCTCTCTTCATATAGTCTAGGAAAGTATGTCTCAAGTCATTTACACCCACATGGACTATGAGTAGGACATACTGGTACGCGTGGTCCAACAAACTGAGTGCATGTGTAATGTGGCAGATCCTGGCCCCTGATAATCAATTGACTGTGACTTTCTCCTTCCTCAGCCTGGTGAGAGTGACATCAGTTTGTCTCACAATGGAGTCTTCAATGACCAGAATGTTTGATTGTGTGATGCCTTATGGGCTTAGAAGTAGAGGTTCCATGAGATGCGGCTGTATGTGTTGATATACGTGTTGTTTTGAAAGAATGCATTCAGGGGTTGCTGAGAACATTTGTTATGTCTACTTAATCTAGGAGGTCTTTGGGGTTTAGCAAGGTTACATTTAAGTGATTCAGCATATGTGGTTCTATGTGTCTGCTTTGAATTGTGTGTGATAAGTGCAACATGTGTACTACTGACAAACTTATTGACATTAGGAGTGCTTTTATGTGAGGACTTTGCCTCCAGTGACATTGTATAAATACATCTCTCACATACCATATCAGTTTGTTTAACTGGTTGTCAGTAAACATGAAGACATTTCTACATCCATGCCCAGTCAGACTTAAAATAAATAAATTGCCTCAGATTGCCCATAATTACCAATGGCAACAGGGACTTTTTTATTGATTAGACAGTTGGAGTGAGAATATAAAGCAATGTCAGGAGCATCTGGTTTGCAACTCTGGGGACGGTGTTTGGCACTGTAAACTAATTATCCTGTGTGCAACTAGGTATTGGTGAAATTTCAAAGGCAATTTTACAGGCAAAATGTCAACTCAAGGTGTCTGTGTCTATATAGGGCACTGTCAAGCAATTGAGGAGAAACTAATACGTAGACCCTGATGATTTATGGATGAAGTATTTAGGCAGATATTCTGATTTTAGAAGGAAATCAAGCAGTCCTTACTGAAAACAAAGAATTAGCTTGTCAAGAATGACGAAAAGAGGGGAGTCACCTGAGTGGCTACTACTTGGCTGCTACTAGTGTTGGTCTCAACACAACTTCACTCTACTAGGATACAATGCATTTTGCTTCTTCTCTTAACAGAAGCAAAACAGTAGCACTAATCTCAAGATGAGAAACAGACCACATGCTGTTTGATGAACCACAGTCTTGTACTATATGATGCAAAGGTCTATAGACTTGTTGTAGCCTTTTCCTGGTAGATGCCTTGAATAGTAAGTAAACCATTCGGGAAGATGAAACACAGATACTCACTGTCCATTCAACAACAGTCAGAAATCAAAGCACTCTGCTCCTTCTCTCACCAGGAACAAAATACATATAAGCGCAAATATTCTAACCTGTCACCTGTGAAGCAGTTTTTAGGCTTCTTGGTTATTAGCAGTGTCCAGAAAATAATGTCTCTGTGCTCCTTCTCTCACCAGGAGCAAAACAGAAGCACTAATCTTAAGATGAATACCGAGAGGCAGAATATGGACTCACCAATAATTAGTGGTCTTGGAGTAGATGTTGCAGATTTTAAGGGTAAGATGAAAAACATGAGTTATCCTAACAGATGGAGTGCACTAAATGGTTAGATGTGAAAGGGGGGGGGTAGCTTAAGCTTTAGCTAAATTAGAGGAGAGCCACTAATTTTAACAGTGCAAGATAGATTTGAAGGGTGTGGGTACTTTGTGTTCTGGTTCTATGGAATACAGTGGGATAGCCAAAAAATTAAATTGAAGGGGAGTGACTTCACAAAATGATAATTTTGTACTTACTTACAATAACCAGTGAAAGATGAGAGGGAAGGAAATATGTGATCAAATTAACATAACATGCTGGTGACTAGAAAAGCAGTTGAGTTTAAAAACATAACAGCACCAGTTTGGGAGGGTGGCAAAAAACTTTTAATTTCTGTGTGATTCACAAGAGGCTCAGCAATTGTCTCTTTCCTAGTTTAATTGCGTAATTAAAAGCAGAATATAAGTGAACCACAGTGTAAATAAAATAAATCACAATATGCAAAATAGAAGAAGGCAATGAAGCATTACAAAATACAAGAAAGAAAAATCAAACTAACCTTTCTCTCACAAGAAGTTGTGGCAGAGTCTAGGTGAGCTTTTCCAGTAAAGCAGAATGGGCTATATATTAAATTGTTTATTTGTAATTGTTTTTTTTAATTACTATATGATTTTATAATATGTTTGATGTAAAAATAGTTTCTCCTAGTGTTTTGCATAACAGTTAAGGTGTTTGCCTGAGAAATATAAAGTACAGGGCTTGATTCTCACCTTTGAAAGACAAACTGGCTAGGCTTAAAATGGCCCATGAGGACAGCTTGTCTAGGACTTACTTATGTATTTTACATGCAAAATATTAGTTTAGTAAGTATTTCATGCCTACATACACTACACACTCTCTCTCTCTCTCTCACACACACACACACACACACACACACACACACACACACACACACACACACACACACACACACACACACACACGTGTGAGTGTGTGTGCACACTCATGCTCACACACACATGTTAAGAAGCAGGATTTCAAACACATATGATTAAAAATATACCTGCATACTACTCTACTGCCCAGATTTTACTTCCTTTTTTTGGTCTGTCCCTCATAATAGTTTTGTTTTGCTAGCAACTCATTGTAGGTTGAAGTCACTAAATAATGCCATACATTTTAGTTTCAGACTTCATCTCCTTCAGAAAATACATGCTAAAACAAATACTGTTATTCTAGCAACTTTCTAATTTTACAATAGCAATATTTAAAATCTGTCCCTATTTTGTGCCTTTGTCCCACCATTACTTTAGACTTTGTCTAAATTTATTGAGGTAAAAGGATGAGAGGTATACAGTTGTAGACTCTACTCAATATCCATCCCTCTCTCACTCTTGTTTTCATACACAAATACACACACGCAGACAAAAACATAAACATGCTCACACACACACACACACACACACACACACACACACACACACACACACACACACACGCACACGCACACGCACACACACACACACACGCACACACACACACACACACACACACACACACACACACACACACACACACACACACACACACACACACACACATTTTTATTTTCTATTTTATACATTATCTACTTATTTTAATTTTTCCCTGGGAAAACAGCAAAAGAACTACTTAGCGAGTATAAAATAATGGAGGCTGTAAGCTTTCTTTCAGCTCAAACTCCATGGAACCTTAACATGTTGCCATGAAGTGTTGGACTCATTTTTCAGAGGGCATTGCTTGCACATTAACACCGTACTGGTGTACATCCTTTCTCCTTTCAGGATTTAACATATAGTTTGCTTATTCACCGAGGGTGGTTGATACAATCATATAAATGTTTCTTACTCTAACAGAATATTATTTAGGGATACAGGACAACGTTACCCTTCCTGAGAGATGGGGAAAGTGCTTATTTAACATATGAAATAATATAACTTATTTATAATTAAACTTATTTATATTTATTTATTTATAAATATAAATAATATATTTAACATATGAAATAATGTTTGAGCATTTTGATGCTTTGTGAGTTTTTTCTTTTGAAAGTTGTTGACAATGTTATGATATTTAATTTATTTTCAAACTGAAGAAAACAAGGCACAGAAACATGACTGAAAGCATAAAAAGTTTAAAAGTTTAATAAGGTAAGCGCTTTCACATTAAATACTAGTGCTTCATCAGACCATATAAAAACTGCATCAGCAAACACTTTTAATACATTCACATCAATTCAAAGCAGCCAATAAAAATCAAAGGAGGGTAATGACCTGAGATCAGCTTGTATTATGTAAAGAGATGTGCTTTTAGTACAGGCTTAATAGAAACCCATTTAGACCTGGGTATTTATCAACTTGCCACAATATAATCCAATGCAATTCTCTGGTTTCAGTGCTGTTTTTAACATCTCCACCACGTATATTTTCAGAGATAATTTCAACAACTTGAAATCCAAAACCATGTTCATTCTCATTCTGCATACAATGTCTGGCTAGTGCATTCCTGGTGTCGCCATTCCTAATACAATAGATATGTTCCCTGACTCATTCCATCAGTGACCTGTTGGTTTTTCCTACATAGAAACAGCAACAAGCTATGCATGTCAAGAGATAAATCAGATTCATAGTTCGACAGTTAGCTGTAACCTCAAATTTATACTCAAAACGAGTAACTGGATGAATAAAGTATGCTGATGTGTTAATAAACATACAGAAATTGCATGCAAGGTATTGACTGGTGCCTGTCCAACCACCATCCTGTCTACTTTCTTTATTTGAAACATTTTTATAACATAGGTTCATAGGTTCATAGGTAGGTACTAGGCTATCAGCCCTAGGGCCTATACAAGCCCAGCCAAAAAGGTACCCTGGCTTTTGCCACCCAAGAAAATAATTTTCCTGTGCCACTGTCGAGCAGAGCCACAGAAATTATCCCCGGGGTGAATTTCTTATTTCCTATCCAATCATCAAGATTTTTCTTGAAGAGTACTAATGAGGAGCTTTGTTTGATATAGATAAGTAGTTTGTTCCAGAGTATGGGAAGTCTCTGGGACAGGAATCTATCCCTCCGGCATGTTCTGTTTATTGTGGTGACAAGGTTTAGGTCCCTAGAGCATGTAGCTTGGAGGGATTGGGACTTCTTTAAGTGGAGCATGTCCAACAGCTCTGGGTTTGACATAGCTTTGTATGTTAGGCAGAGATCACCTCTGAGTAGACGATATGTGACGGAGTAAAGCTGGAGTTTTTTGAGACGGTCTGTGTAGGGCATCTGTCTGAGGCCAGTAATCCTCTTTGTGAGGTATTTCTGCAGCCTTTCCAGTTGTTGTAGATGTCTTGTGAGGTACATACCAAAAGGGGAGTTGTACTCTATAATGGGTCTAATGAGTCATGAGTAGAGGGGAACAATGACCTCTTTTTTTCTGGATAAGAAACCTTTTGTGATGAGGTGTGCCATGTAGAAGGATTTCCTGACTACTGTGGCAATGTGATTATCAAAGGAGAGACTGCTGTCCACCTGTGTCCCAAGGTCTCATCACATTTTTGGTGTTAAGTATACTACCGCCTATGTTGTAGTTCATGGGTACAGAGTTTTTACCAAAGGGATGACAATGCACTATTTGGCATTGAGCTTGAGGCCATGGCTTTGACACCAGGCATCTGTCTCAGTGAGGCCCTTTTGTAGGATGTCCACATCGTTAGGAGTTTCGATTATGGCTCCTAGTTTGCAGTCATCTGTGAACTTCATTAGCCAAAGACCTTCTGTGTTAGTCTGTACTTCAGAGAAGTAGATACCAAACAGGAGAGGACCCAGGACTGAACCCTGTGGTACTCCACTTGTCACTGGTCTGAAGTCGGATTTGGAGTCTGCTAATTTCACAGTGTGGGTTCTGTCAGTGAGCCAGTTGGCAACCCATCTTGTGACATAGGGATCTATACCTAGTTTAGTGAGTTTATCTATAATTCCAGAGTGGAGGGTGGTGTCAAAAGCCTTGGCAAGATCTAGATAGGCTTTGTGAACCACCTTACCCTCATCTATGGCTTTGGTGACTGCTTCAAAGAAGTCTATAAGGTTTAGGAGACATGATCTGCCTTTTACAAACCCAAACTGGGTGGGGTCCAGAGTTTGGAGATTACCAATGTGTTTGTTTTTAAGTCCCATGATGATATGTTCCATGGCCTTGCAGACCAGGCTTGTCAGGCTAATGGGGCAGTAGTCCCTGGGGTCCGTGGTGGCTCCCCTCTTGTGGAGTGGGATAACTGTCACTGTGCATCATTCAGCAGACACAAAGCCTGAGGTGAGGCTATGATTGAACATGATACTTAGGTGGGGTAACAGTTCATTCTGTAGGTCATGCAGAACACAGCCTGGGATGTTGTCTGGTCCCATAGATGCCATGTTCTTGGCTTTGGAGAGTGTGGTTTTTACCTGTGTAGCCATGATTACAGGAACTTTGCATTCTTCCAGTATAGAGATGGGCTCTTTAGGGGGTGAGAAAGGGGTAAAGTTAGCACTGAACCTATCTGCCAGGATGTTGGCAATATCAATTAGGTCTATATATTTAGTGCCATTGTGCTGTAACTCAGAGCAGATCTGAGTGTTGCCATTGAGATTCTTGACATAGCTATAGAATGCTTTGTGGCTGTCTTTAGAATCAGTGGCGATTTTGTTTTCATAACTAGCTTTGGAGGATTTTATCAGGGATTGCAGCTTCCTACTGAGGCTGACCAGGGAGCTCCTCCACTCATGGGATTTTACTCTCTTTGCAACAGTTTCTTCCTTCTGTTGTACAGTTTGTTTATGGCAGGGGACCACCAGATTGGCTTCCTTTTTTTGGAGGATAGCATCTTGGTTCTGTTTGGGATAGCATGATCCATGCACTCATGTAAGTGCTTATAAAGTACAATTGTGTCGGATTGAGTAGTCGTAACTGTATTGTCCATCTGCATGGGTGTCATGAAGTTCACCACTAATGTCTTAAGAAGCATGAAGCTGGCTTTGGAGAAATTTTTTGCTGTGGTTTTCTTAATGGAGGGTGGGGGCAGGATGTGGATATCTAGTGTAATTAGCTTATGGTCGGATCGGACCAATGAGGCATTGACTTCAGGTGTGGAACACCGGTCACTCATGTTGGTAATGAATAGATCTAGGATATTGTTCCCCCTGGTGGGGGTGTGGATAAGTTGATCCAGGGCATTGGAGTTTATGAATTCCAGAAAGCATTGAGCGAAGGAGTTGGTACATGAGTAGTTTTCCCAGTTAATGGTGGGTAGCTGAAATCACCCATTATTAGGGTGTTTGGTTAAACCCTAATATTTTCCAGTACATCAAGAAAAGAGGAGTGGAAATCCTGAGGCGTGGTGGGGGATCTGTAGCAAGCTACAATTTGGATTGCAGTTTTGCCCAGAGTTAGTTGCACTTGGATAACCTCAGCTGCATTATGCTGAGCAACTAGCATGGAGGTGTGAATATCCTTAATTAATACGGACACACCTCCGCCTTTGGTGTTCCGGTCCAGGTTACATGGCCAAAAAGTGTGGTATGAGTTGTAGCCTGGCAGTGCAGGGGTGCTTTCTGTAGCCTTGAACCAGGTCTCAGTCACTGCACAGATATTGATGTTCTCTATTTTAAGGAGTGCTTCGAGTGAGTGCATTTTGAGATTTAGACTTCTAGCATTGAGTAGCATCACCCTCAGTTTTTGCTTGCCTGTTCCTGTTACGATGGTGAATTTGTCATTTGAACCTTGCCTAAAAAAGGCACTATAGGGGTGGCAAGAGCCTTAGCCAGTATCCGGAATCCCAAGGGCGAAAGGTGCAGGCCATCTCTGGTAAAGCATCATGGTCTGTCGACCGTGTCATCCCAGGCAGACAGATAATGGAGCCCTTTATAATGACACCAGAATCTTAGCCAATTGTTGAAGTCAATCATTTTGTCCTTGTACTGCGGTATCATTCTGGGTGATGGCAGATTGCTAATCAGGGCTAGGGTCATACCTGCCTGGGCTACAAGATCGAAGGGCTCTTCCATGTCTCTTTTCATGTAGTCCAGGGAGGTACATCTCAGGTCATTCAAACCAACAAGGACAATGACAGAGCCATATTTGTACTTGCTGTGGAGTGACCCGAGTGCGTGGGTTATGTGCCGGATCTTTCTTTTGAAAGATTTCTTATTCTTAAAGGCAAACTTCGGTCTACAGCCAACAACTTAGAAATGTCATTGTCCAGACTCAATACAGACCAATTCAACTTAATGATGTTCATTATGCCAGTTATATCACTAGTATAAAATAAGGATATAGGCAAACTATTGCTAGTGCTAGTAGCTTGAAAAGACTTGGCCTCAAAATCCTGATTTGAACAATATGCTTTTGCCTTATTTTCCCTGTGGATAGCTCCTATACAAATATTCCTTTCAACTTCACATGCCTTATACCCCCTTTCATGAAATTCTTTTTTAAGCATCTGAACATCTTGTCTGAAAATATCATCACAGTTGTTTAATTGAGACATTCTCATTGTTTGACCTTTAATAACATTCCAAAATATATGGCCAGGATGTATGCTATCCCTGTGTAGGATAGCATTTCTTCGACAAGGTTTCCTATCTAATTTAGTCTGAAATTTCCTAGTTGTATTAATACTAACTAGTATATCAAGGAAGTCTATTTTACTGGTAGAAAACTTATATGTAACTTTAAGAAAGGATGTAGTAGACTCTAGACGGCCAATAAGTGACATAAGCTGTCTTTCAGTGCCCCCCCACACAAAAAACAAGTCGTCTACAAATCTCCTGTAGAAGCTGACCAAAGGAGCATATTCATTTAAGTTTAACAAGGAGTTCCTCTCCCATTCAGCCATAACTATGTTAGCATAGCTATTGGCACAAGATGTGCCCATAGCTACACCAACCTTCGGTAAGAACATTTCTCTTGCCATATTCTCTTTATCATTTGTTAATCTTCTTCTTGCCAGTGCAGAGAATGTGGCAAGAGAAAACCAATCGTTAATATATAATATTTTAAAGAAAACTCTAACAGCTGCTCAGATGTTGCTTTTAAGTCGTGGTTTAAGTTTTATGCCAGCACAAGGTTCTCAGCTTACAGAGACATTCATTGACATTAAAAAGGTTGCACATAATGTAATGTTAAAAGTGTTATATTCTAATAATGATGAAATGGCTTCTGGTTTTAAGAAACCTAGCACTTTTCAGCCAAATTTGCATCCATTATTGGATACATTTTGTAAAAAAATGTGAACATGATTTGCTGCAAGCTACCAATAATGGTATATTTAAAAGAAAGTTTTGCAACTTGAGAGCTACAGAAAAAGAAGCGTTAGTGTCTCTGCAACAAGATGGTGATATTATGATAAAAATGCTGATAAAGGTGGTGCTGTTATTATAATGGGCTATGATTATTATTCTAATACTATTTTTTTCTATGTTGCTTGATGAGAATGTATATGCTCAAATTGACTTTGATGTGATAGATACCATGAAAGCTGAAGTTGTTGCTGCCTTATTTGATTGTTATTGTAGTCACATTATCATGAGTGAATTACATACTTATTTATCTGTTGAGTTTGCTTTGATTCCAGTTTTCCATGGGCTCCCAAAAATACATAAGAATGCACTGCAACTCCCCCCCATTTAGACCTATATTTTCTGGAAGTGGCTGGCTCACTGAGCCCTTTTCTATATTTACTGAAAAGAATTTGAGACCTTATCAGATAGACAGTAACAGGTTCTGAGAGACAGTAAATAGTTTCTTGAAGATTTATACAAGTATAGTATAAATGGGAAGTTGAGAGATGGTTGCTTGCTAGTAACCATGGATGTATCATTATTTACTGCCATGCTCCACCCTTTGGGAACTGCCATGGTATATGATTTCCTTGTTAAAAATAGTGAATATACTTTAAGTAAAATCAGTCTCATTTGTATGTTCCTGGAAGTTGTGTTAGAAAAGAATGTCCTTCTTTCTGAAAGACACCTGTTCTTACAGAAGGTTGGTGTAGCTATGGGCACACCTTGTGCCAATAGCTACACCAACAGTTATGGCTGAATAGGAGAGGAGCTCCCTGCTAAACTTAGATGAATATGCTCCTTTGGTCACCTTCTACAGGAGATTTGTAGACGACTTGTTTTTTGTGGGGGAGGCACTGAAAGACAGCTTATGTCATTTATTGGCCATCTAGAGTGCTACATCCTTTCTTAAATTTACATACAAGTTTTCTACCAGTGAAATAGACTTCCTTGATATACTAGTTAGTATTAATACAACTAGGAAATTTGACTAAATTAGATAGGAAACCTTGTCGAAGAAATGCTATCCTACACAGGGATAGCATACATCCTGGCCATATATTTCGGAATGTTATTAAAGGTCAAACAATGAGAATGTCTCAATTAAACAATTGTGATGATATTTTCAGACAAAATGTTCAGATGCTTAAAAAGAATTTCATGAAATGGGGTATAAGGCATGTGAAGTTGAAAGGAATATTTGTATGGGAGCTATCCACAGGGAAAAAAGGCAAAACCATATTTTTCAAACCAGGTTTTTGAGACCAAGCCTTTTCAAGCTACTAGCAATAGCAGTAGTTTGCCTATGTCTCTATTTCATACTAGTGATATGGCTAACATAATGAATATCATTAAGTCAAATTGGTCTGTATTGAGTCTGGACAATGACATTTCAAAGGTTGTTGGCCATAGACTGAATTTTGCCTTTAAGAATAAGAAATATCTCAAAAGAAAACCTTGTTATAAAAATGTGACACATAAAGAAAGTAGACAGGATGGTGGTTGGACAGGCACCAGTCAATGCCTTACATGCAATTTCTGTATGTTTATTAACACATCAGCATGCTTTATTTATCCAGTTACTCATTTTGAGTATTAATTTGAGGTTACAGCTAACTGTCGAACTAGGAATCTGATTTATCTGGTGACATGTACAGCTTGTTGCTATTTGTATATAAGAAAAACCAACAGGTCACTGAAGGAATGAGTCAGGGAACATATCTATTGTATTAGGAATGGTGACACCAGGAATGCACTAGTCAGACATTGTATGCAGAATGAGACTGAACATGGTTTTAGATTTCAAGTTGTTGAAATTATCTCTGAAAATATACCTGGTGGAGATGTTAAAAACAGCACTGAAACCAGAGAATTGCATTGGATTATATTGTGGCAAGTTGATAAATAGCCAGGTCTAAATGACAGAGTTTCTATTAAGCCTGTACTAAAAGCATGACGTCTCTTTAAATAATACAAGCTGATGTCAGGTCTTTACCCTCCTTTTTATTTTTATTGACTGCTTTGAATTACTGTGAATGTATTAAAAATGTTTGCAGATGCAGTTTTTATATTGTCTGATGAAGCACTAGTATTTAGTGTGAAAGCGCTTACCTTATTAAACTTTTCAACTTGTTATGCTTTCAGTCATGTTTCTGTGTCTTGTTATCTTTGGTTACATTGGTTTTTGGTTTGCAGGCACAGTTTATTCCTTGGGGATTTTATCTTTTGTTTCATTTATTTTTGTTAATTTTTGCTCAGTTTGATGATATTGTTTAAGCTATGTTTACTAAATCAATGTAATTCCAAATAACTGTTTTCAGAATTTCTAAATCTGACAAAACATTCATCATACTTATCTTTCAGAAAATTATACTTTTAGGCAAAAAACAAGAACAGGTACTACTTCTGAATAGCATTAAAAGCCTATAAGCTGGTCTGTGGAGATCAGGGACAATGACTACACTTATTCATTTATTTGTAATTCTATTATTCCTTCTTTTTTTAAATATTATATATTTAAAAAATAATTGAAGAATCTAAGTAATGAATATTTATGCAATACATTTTCAAACTAAATAGGCATTTCTTCAGTTTGTGATATGTAGAAAGCTCCTCCAAATTCAAGGACAAATTAGCTGAGGCCTGAAAGTGGTTATTATACATTACTAGAATATTTTAATATCCTCCAGTCTGGCCAATCATTGAAATGATCACCTAAATCTAATGATGCTCAGTTTTTGAAAGATTTGATTAACTTGGCTTATAATCAACTTGTCATCCTTCCAACATGCTGAAATAATATTTTAGATATAGCTGTCATACATATCCAGATGTCCGTGTGCTAACCTGTGTGAGCATTTCTCCACCTGAGAACTGAGATCAACCAGGTGTTAAGATCAAGATGTTTTCACCGTGGAATACACTTCCATTAGACAATTTTGTTAAAAAAATTATCAGGAAGATTATCATCATATTATTTTTCAGGTAGTTCAGTCATCTGACTCCACTTATACAGCTCTTCCCATGAACTTTGGCTAAGATTTTATGAGATCCTTAATAAAACTACAAGTGATAATATTCCAATCTGTACCTCTTTTAGAGATAAGCCACTTCACTGGAACAACATTATTGCTCAAAGACACAACAAGAAAAAATGATTAAGGAGTTTATTTAAGTTTCGTTAATTGGTCATTCTGAAACCAAAGTTAAATAGTGTAAAAAAGAGTTAGCAAAGACAATTTATCAGAGTAAATCAAAATATAAAATAGCCCTTAGCAAAATGCCAAGGAAAGTAAACAGTTGTCTTTACATTAAAATTATTAAAAGGGTTAATGACATTCTATGTTAACTTGAATATAAGTGCAAAAAGGTTAATAAAGTATCTGACATGTACTCTATCTTTTCACATGTGGGAACTCCTAAGAATTCAAAGGTTCTTAACCATGCCAACAAATGAATACTTCTGATATTGTATTCCCTGAGCTGATTCAAGGCATGATGAAAAATGTCCTTACCAGTATAAAAAAATCCTGGATATTTTATGAAAAAAAAAATAAGAACTAGTTTGTCCTAATTATTGGTTGTATGCTTTGAAAATATTCTCCACAGTGGATGTCTATTTGGCATGCAGAAGAAAGATTTTATGGTCTCAATATTTAAAGGTGGAAATTGAAATGATCCTGATTGCTATAGGATAACACGTGTTATTAGTGCTATAGGTAAAATATTTAAAAGTATCAGTTTGCAATTACTGACACATCATTTAACTAAATAATGGGCATATTTCAATATTATTTTAGTATAAATAATACTGTGTACTTAAGTCTGGCAAAGTCTTATGAGGGCATTCTGGATATGGATATTATCAAAGAGATAAGGCAAAGTAACATCCATCCCTTTGTAAAAAAACGAATTGTAACCTGGTTAAGAAACAATGTTTCCTAGGGAGGATATGTAATACTTTGTCTGCAGCTAAAACAATTCTGTTTACCCTTTGTTGGTCAGATTTATCCCTATAGACTCATGGCATCTTTTCAGGGGAGACTTAAGTTGGTATTTCTACTACTAGAGGAATTTGGCCATGACAATGGGGAAGTTTGTCTACTCTTTTTGATAGGTGCTATGAGATATTTTACATCCACATGAGCTACACAAACTCATGCAGATAGGACCTTGGTTTAATATCTCATCCAGTGTCATATACTTCATTGTACTAACTACATCCATGACACACTCAAGAGTAATGCACCTTCCCCCACCCAACGCTGAACTGCAGTGTCTAAAATCCTATCACCTGGAGTGGGAATAGAACACACAGCCTTCACTTCTTCCAACACCAAAGATAAGTGTGCTGCTTGTTGCCACTGACATTACTTGTTTTGATGTATACCTCATGGGTCAGTACTGGGCCCTTATTTATTTAACTTGTTAATTTTTTTATACCAGATTCATGACCATTTGTAGTAAGTTTGTTGATGATACTAAATATCTTTTTTACTTCAGCATATAGTTGACTAGCCTTCCAATTTACATGTTTAACCACTTCATTGACCAATATTAAGTCCTCATAGTTTCATCTGCAGAATTACAGAAAGTTATTCTTTAAGTGATTGTTATAGTTGTTTTTTTATATATATTTTTTGTTTTGTATTGTACATTGCCTGGTTATAGACATTTCAATAAAGTTGAAGTTAAAATTGGCACTTCCAGTGCTGAACATTATTTGTCCAGTTCTAGAATATGGATCCATCTTTTGCATGTATTCATCCCTGGATATGTAAAAAAGACGATTCAGTTAACAGTTACAAAGCATGTAGCTTTAGTAAAATAGTTACCCATACACTAATAGATTAGAATAGTTCACCTGCTTTACTCTACTTATTACACATTTAAAAACAGGACATTTAACTTGTTTCCTATAAGACTATACTCATCAGGGAAGCAGAGCTCCTGTGTATCATGTATGAGTGTACTCATCTTTATAAGAGAATTCCCTGTACTTCAGAAGTGAGTATACTTGCCACTATTTTCAAAGTCAAATTTCCAAAGTCCTGGTAAAGGTACATAGGTAAAAACTAAGTCATCAGCAAGTTGACATGACTTCCTAAGCATGGCCATGGAATGTCTAGAGCTGGTGTTATTAATGAGTGTTTGCAAAATGTTATGAAAAACAGGACATATTTCTAAACATATTTTAATGTTTAGATTAAGAATGCAAAAATAGAGTGCAGTGCTGTCATATTGGGGGTGGTATATTCAAGCAGTGGCGCTAGCAAAAAAATAGATTAAAATATGGTGGGTAATGTAAAGATATTTTGAGATACCAATGCCCTTTTGGTAAAGTAGTTATGACTATTACCTACAGTTTTATTATTGCATTAATTTCATAAAGCGTATGTGATCTACAGGTGAACGAATGGTGCTATCTTATACAGAACATACTTATCATCTAACACAATGGTTTTGTAGATTAACATTGCTTTGAAATTGAAAAAAATTGATAACACTGTAGTATACTGGAATTAACTGGAAACAACTGAAATGAGACTGGAATGAAAGTCTTTGGGCCGGATTCACGAAACCTCCGTGTAAGACTTAATATGTCTTACTTGGAGGCTGCAGTTGAATGGTATGACATCAGCGTGCCATGAATATTCATGAGGGCACGCTGACTCATCCATAACTCTTACACGGACTGAGTAGGCAAGCAGGGGGCTTGTGCGACTGCCGAGCAGTCTAAAAGTCCACGCCCCTGCAAGGTTTTAAAAAGCATAGTGTCAACAGACAAGAGCGAGTCCGCTCAAATGTACTTGCTCCCAACACCACACTCCCTGACACTGTAAACCCCCATCAGAGTTATAAAACGGAAACATTTTTTTTTTTAAAATCCACGATATAGCTGCCCATATTTGCGCTTGTTTGCGTGGGTGTGCCCATTGCTTAACCACAGTTAGCAATTGTGACATTGAAGAGCATATAAGAATTACTTATGCAAATTAATCCAAATAGCAATAGCATAATGGTAGAGCATATGCACAAAGAGAAGGCATTTACGGTTCGAGTCCCACCACTCCCCTTCTTATTTATGTTTTAAATCAGTATTTGAAATAATACCAGACAAATATGATTAAAATTTTATTAAAAGCAGTGACATGGCCAATGTATTAGCGAACAAAATATATATTTTGAAAAGACCCAGATATATAATAGCCTGCCGTTAAGCAACGTTTTACACAGCTAAACACAGGTGCCCATAGTTTAATAGCGCTATACCCATCTAAACAGAGGTGCCCATAGTTTAATAGCACTTTATCCAGCT
Source organism: Protopterus annectens (assembly GCF_019279795.1). Lineage (NCBI taxonomy): Eukaryota > Metazoa > Chordata > Ceratodontiformes > Protopteridae > Protopterus > Protopterus annectens. Next base: position 1,128,257,406 of record NC_056733.1, read on the forward strand.
AAACAGAGTTTCCCATAGTTTAATAGTGCTTCACCCAGCTAAACAGAGTTGCCCGTAGTGTAACAGTGCTTTACCAGCGCAATAGAGTTGTTCAACATTTAAAAATGCTTTAACCAGCCCAATGTGTTTGCGCGGACGTGCGCGCTGTGCCAACCAGGGCACAGGGGAGCAACGTAGTGCTAAGTTGCTTAAACGCAGCCACACCCCCTAGCCTGTCTAGACAGTATTAAAATAAAAGAATGACAAGGTTTGAGCCCAGGACCCTTTGCATCATAATCAAAGTACAGAACCACTAAGCCATGACAACATAGGGGAAACAGCCACTATTAACATACATAAACTTAGGAATGGTAGTTTAATCATTACTAAGCAGGTCTGCAGTCAGCCGAGAATTTTACAAAATGGCCAATCACAAAAAAGTGCAGGAAATGCGGCATATTTAAGCCCCACAGGCGGGAATACATGCCATAACTGATTGTAGCTCACATCTGCAGTCAGAATGTCTGGTGTTGGAGAGGGAGTACGCTTCCGAGTGCAGAGATGGGGCACCGAGGAATCCAAATACATGGTTTGGCTCCTAGTCCACCGTCATGAAGCAAGACTCCTGCAGGACCAGTTCCAAGGGATGGAGTACAAGGCAGAGGCTTGGAACCGGTTAGCTCATGACCTCACCAGTGCCACAGGTGTTCCCTGGACTGGTGAGCAGGTCTGTCATCATCATGTGGACCTGAAGAGATGAAAGGAGGACCGCCTAAACCAGTGGATACAGGAGGCCCGTGGGATGCGGGATGCCCCACAACTGAGTATGTAGCCATGGAATGCAGTATGTAAGGATTTAAAATGGAGTATGTATAACGAATAGGAATGTCTCAATATCCCTTCATTTACTTTACAGCTGCAGGTGACCGTGTTATGAATCAGCAAGCCTATGATGATAGGCTGCTAAGGCTGCGCCACCAGGCAGGTTAGTGATTATTCTGCATGTATTGTTATATAAAATATGGGAGAGAGCATGAAAGAAAGTGTTGTAGTCCAATAATACAGCCATAAAATGGACTGAATAAGTCCTCTGCATGTACTGTCAGATAAAAACGTTAGAGAGGCAGAAAAAGAGTGTAGTAACCCATTAAGAAAGGTAACAAATGTCTGGAATAATATCTCTACAGGCACTGTCATATAAAATAATATGTGAGTGAGCCTGAAGAAAGAGTGTGCTAACCTATTAATAAAGGTATAATATGTCGTGAACATAACTGCCATATATACCGTTAAAACAAATAAAGGAGTGAGCCTGTGGAAAAGTGTGTAATGTCATTAATAAAGGTCTAAAACCCAGAGTGTGTCTGTTTCACTTAGTATGAAATGTTGTTGTACCCTTGCATTATACAAATAGTAATGTGTTAGAAAGTGCTGGCAACCCAGAGTTCTGTAGTCCCATCTAAAGTGGGGGATGGAAGTGCTAGTAGCTGTGAAGTAAATATACAGTCCTCAACAGTCAGTTACTGGCTGTCATGCATAAGTAAATCTGGCACATGAGTAGCATGTGAATATGTTCCCCAGAAATGTAAGTGTGCTTCAATAAATGCAGGGTTCTGTACAATTAGAAGTGAAAATGTCATGTGAAAACATCCAGATATGTAGATAAAGAAATATAAATGCAGCCATGAAATATGTAGCAGTAACATCTGCATCCTGGACAGTTAGTATGTGAGATATAGGTCAAGTATAGATTGAACTAGCCAAACCCATTACACAACCTAATGCATGGTGGCAAGTGTAATAATACATGTAGGGAATATACACCTACAGTCACTAGGAATGTAGTGTAGAGTAAAAGTGTTTATAAGATGTTAATGGAGGTTTTTTCTACACCCTACTGTTAGTGCATAAGGCATGCAATTCCGCACCTCAATGGGTATGTGTAATCTTAAATATTTGTCGGGATATATGTCCTATTGTTCCACAAATATTTGCACTCATGTTGATGCATGTGCCCTGTTCAAACACCACGTTCATGGTGGCCTGTTGCTACCAATCATCCCTGCATGCAGTTGGAATAACCACTTTTGTTCAATATATGCAAGTGTTATGTTTGCTGTTCAACTGTTGGAACTATGGTGTGTTGGGTTAATGGGAATATTACTGCATGCTGTTACAACTAATCTGGAATGCTGTTGTTTATGTTGTAATGAAACACACCAAATCGCAGAATGTATGGGAAGGCCGGTCCCAGCGGACCCACCTGTCCCTCCTCAGTTGGCGAGTGCACCTGGCACCAGTGGCTCTGGAGCCCAGCCCGGACTCCCCTCCTCCGTTGGTCCTGTGCCACTTTCAGGTGGAAGCGCTGCAGGGGATGGGGCTCATCCCCCTGTGCAATCATGGGCGGAGAAGGGCCACCCGTCACCCTTTGAAGGGTCCGGGCTGTGGTGCGTAGGGAGATCCAGCATTCAGTCGCTGATCCCCTACACCAGCTTGAGGCGAGAGTGGCACATCTCACGGGTGAGCCTGCCCATCCTACTCAGCCCCCAGCACAGCCACTCCCGGGGCTGTGAAGGTGCAGTGCTGACTGCCCATGGGTGGGGATCTCAGTTCCACTGTTACCATCTGTGGGCTCATGGGCTTGCGATTTCCAAACAACCTTCCCCGTCAATTGTGTTCACCCACGCCATGTGTCAAATTCCACCCCTGTATGCGTCTTGTTTGTCTTGTCTGTTTACCTCCCTAACCTACCTCCCAAAATATACCTATTTCCTCTACCTCACTTACTACTCTCACCTGAAAAAAAAAAAAAAAAAAAAAGGGCAATTTGTACCTGAAAAAAAATTACGCCCCATACATAGCTTCCCATTTTGCACACATGTCCATAGGACATGTACACCGATAATTCTAATTGGCAGTGCAACAAACTATGTTGTCTTCACCCCTCTCTCAGGGGTGGAAGGTCTCAAAACTCACTCCAAATTTTCAACATATGCAGATGTGCATAGGGCAAGGGACATACTGCAACTGTTAGTGAAGGCTGGACATAGATATGTATTTGAAGGTTGCTATGTGCACATATCTATATAGGTTGTAGTGTGTGGCATTGAAAACAGCAAGCAGTGCAGGTATATGTCATGTGGTGGTTAAATGCTGTGGGACTGAATTACAGCCAGTGAGGTCTGCTACGGCTATACAGAATGAGGACAGTGAAATGCATTCTGCACAACACTGTGCAATATTATTACATAATTGTATGTCTCACAACTGTTCCATAATTGATATTCCCACCATGAAAGGTGGGCAGTATATGTGCATATATGTGCATGTATATGTACAGCAGTGGCTGTTTACAAGTATGTATATATATATATATATATATATATATATATATATATATATATATATATATATATATATATATATATATATATATATATATATATATGTGTATGTGTATACACACACACACACACACACACACACATATATATATATATATATATATATATATATATATATATAGATATATATACATAAATATATAAATGTATATATACATATATATATATATATATATATATATATATATATATATATATATGTATATAGATATATAGATATATACATATATAGATATATACAGATATATATGGATATCTATGGATATATATATAGATATGTATATGTGTATACATATATATATATATATATATATATATATATATATACATATATATAGATATATATTTTTATTTTATTTATTTATTTTATTTTACATTTGTTGACGGGCTAGTCCAGCTGAATATATGTCCATTTTCAGTGGAGCCGGGAGAAAACTCCACAAATTACAACAACATGAAAGGTCAAGACAAAGACAATAACAGTATAATTTGGTACATAAGTTTAACAATTATAGTAGAAGCCTAAGATTATATATTTTATATTTCAGTAGGAAAAAGGAAAAATTTATCTAAGAATAGATGAAAAAGACTAATACATTTGTATTAGAAATGGTGTAGTACAAATCTTTATAACATATTACAAAATTAGATACACCTAGTAATTTATGATAAGAGATACTAAGGTCTCACAAAAACCTAAGAAAGAAAAACACTAGAGATCAATAGATAGAGTATAGAAGAACAGCAAACAAGGATGGATTTCTAGTGTTATTTAACACATAGGTTGTGATACTATATGAAGCTGTTTGATCATTCCACAGTATATACTTATTTACATGAGAAAAAATCCTAAGGAAGGTTAAGCTCACTAAAAATTAGTGAGGCAGCACAAGATCATGATCATGGGAGGCTAGGAATTGTGGGAGTCTAGTTAATAGTTAGGTACTTAGTTTGGGTTAACACAGGGGCATAGCCAGTGTGATTTGAGGTAGGGTTTAAGCTTGATTTTAAATAATCTGACAGAGGATATTGAGGTTAGCTGGCTTGGGAGGATGTTCCAGGCTTTATCTACTGTATTGGAGAACAAGGTGTCACCAGCTAAGTTGTTGGATTTTGATATTTGTACAAGTAGGTTATTAGCTGAGCGTAAGGTCTTGAGGTTATTATAGGGGATGACTAGGGATGTAAGTATGGGTGTATTTTGAGGTAAATACAGGATCTTATGGGCTACTATTAATTGATTGAAAAGTATTAAATTTGGCAGCTCTAACCATCCTAACTGATTCAGATTGATACAGTGATGAGTTCTATAGGAGGACCCAGCTGCAAATCTGGCAATATTGTTGTAGGAGGATGTAAGTTTACTCAGATATAGATATATATATATATATATATATATATATATATATATATATATATATATATATATATATATATATCTATATATATATATATATATATATCTATATATATATATCTATATATATATGTATATATATATATATATATATATAATGTATATAGATATATATAGATATGTATATATAGAGTGATATATAAATATATATGTATATAAATATTTATATATATATATATATATATATATATATATATATATATATATAGTGAGAGAGGGAGACACAGGGTCAGACGTATTGCAACAGGGGCCTGGTGACCAAGGCATGGACTGAACACCAGTGTTGATACTGCAGTGCCATACCCCATTCCAAAACACTTTACCCACTAACTACTAGATAGGTGGTTGCCTGACTAACACTGAAGGTGTCAGAAGGGAACATGGGACACAGGTGGACAGTAGCCTCCCCTTTGATATTCACAGTGCCACACTAGTCTTGTAATCTGTCTAGGTGGTGCGTGTCATCACAAACGATGTGTCATGTACGGAAATATAGGTCAGTGTTCCCCTGTACTCATCACAATGCCCCATGTGGCATGTACTTCACATGACAACTACAGCAAGTGGAAAGGCCACAGACATATCTCACAAAGGGTAATACTGCCTTGAAACACATACCCTATGCAGACTGACTCACATAACCACAGCTACAGTGCGTTGCATACCGTCCACCCAGAGGTTACCTCTGCCGAACATACAGAGGTATGCCACACCCATAGCAGTCAGACAACCACCATGTCAACACCTCACAATCCCACCGGGCTACACGGCCTAGGTCCCTAATCCCCGCAACCTCACTAAACAGCACATGCTGGAGGGATAGGCTCCTGTTGGCAAATATGCCATACTCTGGAGTAAACCACCCAGCATGAACAAACAAGGCTCCTCAGTAGCAGATGTCAGACATACCCCTGATGATTGTCTGGGGGATAGGTAACACACCCTGGGAATCACCTCTGTGTATCCGGTTGACAGGAGGAAGTGAAATCTAATTACATGTGTGTCAAAGGCCAGGGTAGCATATGGCTAGGCTGCTGTAGGCCCCAGGGACATTAGCGTATTACCGACTTATGACACAATGCACACAGACATGTACACAGTGCAATACCTGCTATGTGAGGTGGAATGAGTGTGACAGTGAATGTGTGCAAGGTCTGTAATGGTGTGATAGCTAAGTGTGAGGTTGTTTCTGTCATGGTCGTTTGTGTCCTAAGAGTGATGCCAGAGAAAGATGTGTCAGTTATTGGGATGCAGACATAGTAGGATGGTATATGTTGTGATGTAGTTCCTTGTGTACGACTGTGGTGTCCCATCATAGGCTGAAGCAATACATGTATGCTCAGTAAGTGGTACTGCTGGTGAATCCAGCTGACATTTGAACTGTTGTACCACCTGAAGCTGTAGGCCTAAATAGCACAGTATGGTGTATGTTCACATTCCCTGGTAACACTGTCTTGTGTGTTTCCTGTAGTCTGCACAGATTACATTCCTCAGGCATAGGTATCTGTAAGTAGGGGCACACAGTACTGTAAGGTACACAGGAAATGCTCATCTGTGTCAGCATACATTTGTGTGTTGTATGAATGTCTGATGTGTGTGTAATGATGCCTGTACCATGTCAGCAATCACATGTGTGATGCAGGGTTTGCGTGTTTACCTAGCAACATGTATACTCTGTTACAGCAGTATGCCAGCTATATTAACAACTGTGCACATATATTAGGTAGGGGTATGGCATCAACGACTAGGGTGGGTTACTGGTTATACTGTAGCTGTACTTCACATTCATTGCAATGGATGACATATTTCTGCATGCATTAGCTTGATATGTACCCCCCTGGCAAGGCTGTGCATTGGATCCCAAACAGTGAGCTGAGTACTGGTGTATACTGGTGTGTCATATGGAGTGTGGCAGGCACTGTCAGCCAGTTGTGGGCTGAGCACTGATATGTGGTATTGAATGTGTTTATCCTCTGACAGATGAACAGATACTATATATGGCAGTTAACTGATATCTGTAATGTATAATGTTAAGTGTGCCACATGACTTGCTTATACATATCATTTACTTGTCTGGCTCATCACAGGAATTCCTACTACACAGCTGCAGAGGAACAGGAAATCCACCACAGCCTGGTTCAGCACTATACCCTGCTGTTTTCCAGGGCCAGCCAGCACCAGCAGGAGCGTACTGCACTGTGGCAAGAACTTGTTCGTCGGGTAAATGACATAGGCATGCATAACCGGACATATGAGCAGGTACGCCATCACTGCAGTGATTTAATTAGACATGTCCGGCGGCGTGTGTCTGATATCCACAGACAACAGCTTGCCACAGGTGGTGGGGTGGCCATACATCCCCCCTTCACCAGAGTGGAGGAACTGCTGCTAAGTGTGGTGGCTCCTGGCCTACAGCAGCAACAACATCACACATGTGTCGTCATGGAGGCCGGAGCCACCTAGCATGGTGACATGGAGCATGCAGGTAACATGCCCTAGCTGTAGACTACTGTTACCTGTATTGTTAGATTGTGCATGTGTGAGATGTGTACTGTGTTTAGCAGTTGTGCTGCCTATTGTGTGCAATACTGATAATTTGAATAGTATCTGTACACCTATGCCTGTTGTTCTACTGTAGTTTAGCACACTCACAGTAGCAATGCCACAGTTGTGGCCACTGACAAACTGTGTCATATTCTTGCAGGTCCCTCTGGTGTGACAGCAGGGCAGACGTTACATGCTGGTGAGTGTGTTAACACTTTAAACTTGGTATTGAACTGTGCATGTCATAGGTGAGGTGTAGGCCATGTACACATAACACACCTACACATAATGCATGCTGTGCATGCTTGCTGTGAGACGTGAAACATCTCAGTAATGTCAGTAGCTGCCTCAATCACATGCAATGCACAGAGTATCAGACACAAATGTGGCAACACTGTACTGCACATTGGATAGGCATAGTTGACACACATGTACACAACATAACATGTTTGTCATACGCAGTACACCTCAACATGCTACACATAGTGAAACCAGACACCCGCTGCCAGGTCACACTTCAGTATCCCACATGTCATCCACACACCACACATAATATACCTGAGGGGTAGGGGCCTAGCATGGGGCTGTGCAACACTCCTCAACACATAACACAGTCATGTTAGGTAATGCTCCCTATTGGGCACCTCACACACCCTTGTGCAACATGGCTGTGTAATTGTGAACTTAGCCACGGCACTGCGGTTCAGGTACAGCATGCTAGGCGGTGGTCTAGCACACTTTAGTGGCCTTGAGTGACCATATGATGCATGATGATGATGGCTAATGGTACTACACCCCATACTGTTACAATGGCCATGTCCAGGATTGGTATTCCATCACGTATACATGCACCACTCATCCCGTGTGTGTACATAGCATGCATGTGCTACACCTGTGTCCACAATTATCTGCTACAGACACAGACACTGCAATCAGACATGGAAATCCATTTGACACACAGATAACACATGCAGCCATGGTATGTATACCTGTGTGTGATGGTGCACAGGACATTGCAGAGCTTATAATACTTGCATAGAAATGTCGTGTCCTTGTACACATTGTGTTCCAGGGTGTAGGCAATCACTGAACATGTACACGCATGCACCACAGCCATGTACACTGTCATTAACTATGGCTGTCTACACTCACACTGCATGGACTTGATCAACACTTATTCTGCATGCTGACGCATGTGACGTGACTGTTTGTCTTGTGATACTGTCACCCACCTTCAACCAGTATTGAGTATGATTTGGATTTCTGTTGTGTGTGTGTATCTGCTGTAGTGAGGAGTGTGCATGTGTTCCTGTGTTCCTGTGTGCATGTGTTCCTGTGTGCATGTGTGCATGTGCTCATGTGTGCATGTGTGCATGTGTACATGTGTGCATGTGTGCATGTGTTCATGTGTACATGTGTGCATGTGTGCATGTGTTCATGTGTGCATGTGTGCATGTGTGGATGTGTGCATGTGCAGACCATAACGTGTGTTTCCTGTCTTCTCCTCACAGGTGCTGATGTAGGGGTTGGCAAAAGCAGCAGGTGACCTGAAGCCACTGCCATGGATAGTGATGATGATGACACATGTATTTTGGCACAGGGAGATTTGACAGGGTCTGTTGTTGGTCCGCCAATCGACAGTACACAGCATTCAACCCCATCTATGCGCACACTCATACTGCCATTACATCCCTCACCACCAATGGCCATAGGGGAGGGACAGCATACAGTTGGCATTAACCAGGACAGTGTGGTACCCATGGCACTTGCATCCCCTCACAGCAGCCATAGTCGTAGACCCGGAACAGTACCACATAGGCGGAGGTCCAGGGGTTCCCGGGGGAGCACCACTGGACGTATTGCCCCTGGCAGGTGTGCCCTTACAGGTCTTACAATGACCACTGTGTTCCAGGCTGTAATGCAGACTCAGGCAAGTATGGAACGGTACACCAGGCAGGGACTTAGGGCGCAGAGGGCACATTACACCACTATCAATGACAGCATCCGTGACCTTGCCGGTGCCATCCGGACGTACACCGAGGTCATTGATAGACATTAGGGGGAGACAATAGATGCCCTCCACAACATGTCTTCCTCGAGCCAGGACCATGCGGGACAGTTGCGACGTTGACGCGTACGCATGCCAGCAACAGCTGGCAGTGGTCGCAGATGGCCCACAGTTCACAGCTGCTCCTGTAGTGGCAGTACCAGCCGCAGCAATGCTGGAGCTGGCCTGTCCATTGTCCATCCCAGTAGACCATGTGCACGTGGCTCTGGCCAGTCCCAGCCTCTCTCTGCCTTTGATGACAGTACCCAGTCAGGGTTGGTACCGGATACTGTCCGTAGCACCCCTGCCAGGCACAGGTACTGTGTCCGTGGCTGGAGGCAGTGATCTGTACAGCCAAGCAGGTACAGTCTGTGGCTGTCCCACAAACCACCGTATATGGCAGCCACATGGTGGAGCTGTGTGCATGCAGACACACACACATTAACCAAACAACTAGGGCTCACACATACACACACAGATTACATCAACATTGGCCCATGCTGTACTGTTGTCCCTCACACACACACACACACACACACACACACACACACACACACACACACACACACACACACACACACACACACACAGACATGTCGATTGGATGGGTCAATGTCAGGCTCTGGCAAACAACAAAACGCCCTGTGCATATGATGATACCTGTGCTGCCTCCTGTCATCTGCATTATCGCGGGAGGGACAGGCTAACATGGTGCTGATGCACAGGGTGACAGTCTAGCAGTGTAGCAATAATAGCAAGTTGTCAACAAGGATGTGTAACTACGTCCTTGTAGGTATATCTGAGCAGACATTATGCATCAAAGCTCTGTTTGTCAATGTAGCATTGTTTACACCACTGTTAGGTCTGAGTATGTATTATCCACCCATGTGCCACTTGGCTGATGTGTGATGTGTTGCCAGCATGTGTTAGTGAGTGGACAGTACGTGTGTGATGTGTGCAGTACAGATTAGCAAGTGTACATCTGTGAACATGGTTGGTTCGCACTGTCTGGATGTACGTGCATAGTGGACACATGGGACGTGTGGCATACCCTGTCGTACACATTGTTAACATCTCATTGCATCTTTCAATGGCCAGTATGCATTCTACTACAGTTATGTAATAACATGGGTAGATGTGTGTATGACATGGGTTGACACTATGCTGCGGGTGATACCGTTAATATCAGTCAATGATTTGTGGTCTGGTAGTATACACAACCTCAACAGCATGACTATAAGCAATGATTGGATGATGTCCTGACAAATGACACACAGTAGTAGGGAACCCAGTATCAATTGGATCCTTCCAGTGCTACACTATAACACTAACCAGTGGTGATGACCGCCACCCATTACTGTGACCACACCTGTGTGTCATATAGCTCCCTTAGGTACATGCAGACACACTAGGGATGTGTCCATCCAAATCTGAGAATGCATGGATTGGCCTACAATGCATTCCCTGGATGGGACGCATATCCTACACAAGGGTATCATACAGATACCTATTGTGTGATACATGCTGTATAGTAGTATGCCGACTATGGCATAGTCATCCTCATGTACTAAACATACTATCCCATCAGTACCACACAGGTGGTAGCACTCAACATGTATGTCGGGTACCATTGTGTACATACAGACCCATGTTATGTCATGTGTCCCTTGGTATCCACATATCCATAGGTATTGTGGAGTCCCAAGGTGTATCACATAAGACATTAGAGACCTGAATGCATATCCACAAGGCAGTCATACACCTATATAGACTGCCCATTCTTGGCAGACTTTGTTGTGTATGACCATGTCTGACATATACCCCAGGCATATACCCTCACTCACACTACTCTTAAGTAACTGTCATGGGTGTGTGTTCCACAGATGACCTTGGCCACAGAACACGACAGTGGACGGCTGTGTCACATACATACATATGTGACCTACGATCTGAGAATCAGCGGCGCAACCTGTCAATGGAAATAAATGTATTCATGTAGTATGCAGGCTTCACACCTATGTACTGATTGAGGGGACATGTGCACATATATTTGCCACGCAGATACCTGATGTCTGCAATGCACTTACTGTTGTCATCATACTATGTCATACCATAGTAAAAGCAAAACCCACACCGTGTTGACCAACAGTGACACACACACAGTCAGCATTTGCAGGATGCAAACCCCTACCTAACTATGTTATGATACTAGAAAAAGATGCATTAACACGGTGCACTATTTGCTTTACTGGCTGGTTTCCCTTCTCCTGCAGTATTTGTAGGATGATGACATCATCAGACTTTCCAAAGAGTAATGTACCTCTTTTAGTGTGTTTTCACAGTCTCCAAAAAGGACACTCCTTTCAAAGACAATTGCATACATACACACAACCCCCCCACACATGCACACTGTTTGTAGGATTCAAATCCCTACCTACTATATTATGATACTAGAGAGTGACGCATTAACACGGCGCGCTATTTGCTTTACTGGCTGGTTTCCCTTCTCCTGCTGTATTTGTAGGATGGTGACATCATCAGACTTTTCAAAGAGGACTGTACCTCTTTCAGTGTGTTTTCACAGTCTACAAAAAGGGCACTCCTTTCAATGACAATTGCACACATACACACTCACTGTTTTCAGGATTCAAACCCATACCTAGCTATGTTATGACACTAGAGAGAAACACACTACCACGGCGCACTATTTGCTTTACTGGGTGGTTTCCTTTTTTCTGCAGTATTTGTAGGATGGTGACATCATCAGACTTTCCAAAGAGTAATGTACTTCTTTTAGTGTGTTTTCACAGTCTCCAAAAGGACACTCCTTTCAAAGACAATTGCACACATATATACAACCCCCCCCCCCCACACACACACACACTCTCACTGCTTGCAGGATTTTACCCCCTACCTAACTATTTTATGATACTAGAGAGAGAGAGACGCAGTAACATGGCGTGCTATTTGCTTTACTGGCTGGTTTGCCTTCTCCTGCAGTATTTGTAGGATGGTGACATCATCAGACTTTCCAAAGAGTAATGTACCTCTTTTAGTGTGTTTTCACAGTCTCCAAAAAGGACACTCCTTTTAAAGACAATTGCACACACACACTCACTGTTTGCAGGATTCAAACCTCTACCTAACTATGTTATGATACTAGAGAGTGACACATTAACACAGCGCACTATTTGTTTTACTAGCTAGTTTCCCTTCTCCTGCTGTATTTGTAGGATGGTGACATCATCAGGCTTTCCAAAGAGGAATGTATCTCTTTTAGTGGGTTTTCACAGTCTCCAATAAGGGAGACGCATTAACACGGTGCGCTATTTGCTTTACTGGTTGGTTTCCCTTCTCCTGCTGTATTTATAGGATGGTGACATCATCAGACTGGACATGGTGATGTGTGTACACTTTGTTTTATGCCATTCCAGGAATGGTCCATGTGGGTCAGCAGGTGTCAACAGCTTGAACATGACCTCAGTATCCTTACCTTGTGTGATCTATCTGTGGACACATTGACATTTCGTCATATGTCAACACATATTTATGCACAGCTTCTTGGTTTTGTGGATACTACATGTGTCTGGGATGTTGATAAAGGGCTATTCAAAGTCTATGTGACACATGTGTACATGTGTTCATTGATGCATGTCCTGGGTGGCTGCCTTGCAAATAGTCTAGTATGTTTGGGAACTATGATCCGCACATGAACATACCATAGTTGGTAGGGTTGTGTGTGTGTCAGCTTCCAATAGCTCTGTTTATGACTGCAACCATGATGGACTCCATGACCTTGCAGATCAGACCTCATAGGCGTACTGGACTTGACTTCCCATGGTGTGTTGTGCACCAACACTTGTAGGGAGTGCCATATGTAGCTGTGACACATTCTACGGTTCCACATCCTGTGTAGGGGGGGCGGCTCAGCTGACTGTTCAGGTGCATGATCTGTTTGTTCTGTAGTTTGTGCATGACACATATTGGGAATCAATGTATTCCACCTGCTGCCATGCTTTTGGCAGTGGGAGTAGGTGCTCATCCATTCTACATGTGATATCTCCTGGTATGATGATGTGGACTATTGTCAGTGGGGGATGGGTATGTACATATGGGCCTGTCTGTCATGATGTCGGCATTGACACTCAGGTACAGTTGGCCCTAACTCAGGACATATATGGGTGTACATTGATATTTATGACATAGCTGAAGGAGGTGTCATTATTCAGTCTGGACTCCTTCTCAGCTCCTCTTTACAAAACACTAACAAACATGAGAACTACTCCCTGTTATACTCTTTTACACACTTAACACCCTACTGATCCTTTGTGATCAGGCTACAGAGTATGTCATGATAATATCCTGGCATGTCCAGGTGTCGGTTTTGTGTGTACTCTTCAGTCCAGGTGGTGGATATTGTGATATTGACACAATGTCACATCTGCCTCATGTACACAGACAACCCTCTCCTCCTCCTGACAAACTCAGATATATGTGTGAGATGCACCTATATAGACATACAGGGAGGTGAACTTTTTCGACCCATGACTGGCACAGTCTATCAGGTGATGAAGGTAACCACACACACCACATATCAGTCTCACATATCCTCTAGCAACAGCACTCAAACCACATTAGCACACATTGACATACTCGAATGCTGTAAATGTACTCTACCTAAGCAGCAGATACCTCCAAAGCAGACACACACACACTTGCTACCCCACTACAATACCCACATATCACAAAGTCCACAGTATCAGTGTGCCACACAGTCACTGCCCTTCGGGCTAAACAACACACCTAATACTCTTGTAATAGGCGACACTTATGTTCAGACACACTGACATACCACTCACCAGCCCTGACAAGGGAATAGTCATTTTGGGCTGTCTGTTGGGTGCCAGGATCTGCCGCATAACACAGGCAGTCAGGTCACTCCAAATCAAGTACAAGACTGGCACCATCATTGTCCATGCTGGTGTGTGTAACCTCAGACATTACTCCCTGGACCACATGACATGATACATGGAGGTACACTCTGATCATGTAGCCCAGGCCAGTATGACCCTAACCTTGTCTAGCATCTTACACCCACCAATTATGATGTCACAGTATACGGACACACATATCACATTTAACAGTTGGCTAAGAAATTTGTTTCATTCATAGGGGATACAGTGTCTGTCAGCGTATGGTGACATGCTCAACATGCCACGTAGCTTCACTATGGACAGCTTGCACCTGTCACCCTTGGACTTTGGTATGCTGGCTAAGGCTCTTGCTACCACCAGAGTGCCTTTTTTAAGCAGGGCTCAGAAGACAAACACACCTCCATAGACATTACAGGTTAAATGAAACTAAGGGTAATGCTGCTCAACAACAGTTGTGTTAATCTCATATTGTGGCCACTCAGGACTGTCCTCAGTATGGAGGAGAGCAATATCTGTGCACTGACGGACACCTGGTTCAGGCTCGCTTATGCATACCAGCACTACCAGGTTATGTTTCATACCATGCTGTCTGACAACAAGACTTGGAACAGACAACACAACTAGGGAGAGTATCCATATACATCACAGATACACACACCTCCAGGTTAGTAGCACTGCACAAAGCATCACAGACCATACATATACAACTACCATTGTGCAATACTGCCTTTCAGTTTGCTGCCTGCTACAGAACACACTCCCAAACTCAGGAACCACACTCAGCTTTTGTGGGAACTATGGAGAATATGAAGGTCTCCACAGACACCATTATATTGTGTGACTTCATATACACACATATTGACTGGGGATACTACTCAAGCCCCAACAACCTCACCCAACAGTCACTACAATTTGTGGACTCATATGCCTTGGCACAACCAGTCAGCATAGCCACAAGGGGGAATACATATTGGACCTGCTCATCACCAACATGGGGACTCTATGTTCCACACCAGCGATATACCCCTCATTGGTAAGGTCAGAACATACATGTATCTCACAGAACATACATATACCCTCCACACACCCATCCTGGGTAATCTTGGTGAACTTCTCATGAGCCAACATCTCACTTCACCAAAGCAAGGTGGTATCCTTCAGAGATCCTGAGACAGTGGCATATACGGCTCACACTGCTGCATCCTTTACATACACATTCTATGGACACATAGTGGACTGCATGGATTGTGCTATCCCAAATAACAATAAGACCCACTACTACAATGGCAGGGGACCTGTCTGGTAGACCCCAGCCATTAATAAGCTGTACAACATCAGGAGGACACTACTACATGATAGAGCGCAATCCCAGACTGGGAAGGCATCTGTGATCTGTACTAGCAGACAGCTACAATCACTCATGGACTTTTCTAAGGGCCGCTTCTACCAGACAATTGCACCTGACACGTAGAACTATCACACAGCCTTCTTCAGTTATGTCAGGAACCTGGGTGGACACTCACTGATATTCTGTGAGTTACTGCATACTGACTAAACCTACCCTGAACCCACTGGCATTGCCTACATCCTGGCAAACAGGTTCAGTGCAGATGTCTCCCACCCATCCCCTCTAAGGAGCAACTATCCATCCCAACAGAGTATAACCTCCCTGACATCACACAGTAACAGGTGAGTGCTGCCCTCCCCACAGTGTACATCACAGTATCAATGTGACCAGATGGTGTCCCAGCCTGCATCATACACGAGCATCATGACAAACGCAACCCTCACATTGCATCACTGTTCAGTATCGGAGTTACCACAGGATATGTACCCAAGGAATGGCATACTGCGACAGTGGTCCCGCTCCACAGAGTTGGTGCCACAACAGACCACAGACAATATTGCCCTATAAGCCTATGTAGCCTGTTCTGCAAAGCTATGGAGCATATTGTCATAGGACTCCTACACATAGACATTGGGAACCTACAGGCACTGTGTCCTACTCATTTCAGCATTGTTGTGGGCAGATCTTGTCTCTTGAACCTGTAGGTATTCTTTAAATGGCTAACAGGTCCATCGACATAGGGACAGCTGTCCACACAGCCTACCTGAACCTTGTAAAACCATTCAGCACAATAACCCACTGGGCCATTATGCATAGGCTCACCAGTGTCAATTTGGACACATATCTCACACAATGGATTGATACCTAGATCAGGGATAGCACCCACATGGTCAGAATTGCAGGTGCAATGTCTGACTATACACCAGTTACACATGGCATCCCACACAGCTTGGTCCTGGGATCTCTCTTGTTCAGTATATATTTGTCTTACGTACAGACTATCACAGGAGGAATATGGCAGAACATGTTTGCACTTGACTGCAAACTGGGTGCCATGATCAACTCTCCAGCTGCCACATGCATACTCAATCAGGGTCTCAAAGAGATGGATGACTGGTGCCTGAGCCATGGCCTACAGCTAAATGCCATTAGTTGCATAGTCACCCCCTTTGAGAGTAACAACATGCCCACACATTACCACATAGGTAGTACTCCATTACATACGGAAGGAGTTGTTAGGGGTTTGGGGACATCACTTGTTCGTACTGTCACCTTTAACATTCACGTTGCCAAAATGGTTGGACACACCTTCTATGTGTGCCACCTTATCCTATATAGTTTCACATCTAGATCCAGTGAGGTCATTGTGCCCCTATACTCATCACATCCATGCTTGGTTACAGTGCTACATTTGGGGTGTACCTTACCTGACACCTGCAGCAACTGCACTGGCCACGGACGGTCCTCACCAAGCAGATCTAGGGACTCACACAGATGCCCTGCATAGTTCAGATGCAGTAACTCCAGCTCTACTCAGTCGCTTACCACCTACTCAAATATGATGTGTGCCTGTTGTTTACAGCTATATCCAAACCAGAATTACTGGACATGCTCCACCTCAGGATATCCAACTCCCTTGGAGCGACACACTGCAGGGACATATACCTCAGCACAGATGTTAATAGGACATTGTGGAGGGACAGATTCTTATCCCAGAGGCTCCACTCACTACAGAATGTAATCCCAGTTTCACATAGGCAGAGCCACCCACTGACCACCTACTGGAGACATCTTGACGACTGTATGGGTGATTGTATATTTACCCCTGGGATATCTTCTGTGTCCCTGCTAGACAGAGGCACACTAGCATAAACGTACATGGGATATCTTGTGTGACCTACTATTCACACATACAGTGTAGTAATCTGACAGGGCTGCGAATGCCAAACACACTCTGGCTAGGCTTGTACATGCCCTAGGGCAGATAGCCTAGTATCGACCTCTGAACCTATGCTAATGTTCAAGATGCACAATGTTTATTGCTGATACTGTTTGCAGGTCTTTATCATCTTTGCTTTACCAGTTTCCATGAAGAAATTCAGTATCTGCAGAACATATTTGATTATGACAGGGTTCCACTATATTATAGATGTGTCTGTTGTCATATAACTGTGTGCACAGGGCAGATTGCTGTATAGTGACAGGTTCCTGGGTTAACACATGCAACTGCCAGATATGCGTGGCCCACTGCTGTACTCAGACATGGCCTAAGTGTGTGAGCATGCCCAGTTCTGACATTCTATGTTTTGTTGCCTGACACTTGTCTCATTTATTCAAGTGTGTGAGCATGCCCAGTGTGACCCTTCAGTATGTTGCTATCTGAGGTCCACTACATTTGCTGATGTGTGCGAACATGACCAATATTAACAGTTATACTGTGTGTGTTGGAAGTCAGGTTCTGTTCTCACTGCAGGGCTCACCTTTGTGTCATAACTCAACAAGGATTATGCTGTGCCTGCAGGGTTTCCATGGAATACTTTGTATAGACTTATCAACATTCCGTCATAGATGTGGACCACTGCAATACTGCCATGGTTTAGTGGTTCAGTACTTTGGCTATAGTGCACAGTATCCTGGGTTCGAGGCCCATCACTGCTTTATATTTTCATACTGAGCAGACCAGACTGCTTAAGGGCCTGTTAAGCAAATATGAGCATGTTGGCTTTTGTTCAGCTATGCCCTACTTAGACCAGTCTTGTCCGACATTGCTCAATATTCACCAACATTGCTGGACGTTGCCCAATATTACTCAACATTGACCACAGTTGTGCTAGTTGGTGTGTGCGATTTTGTTTGCATATACTACATGGTGGTAATTGCTGTTTAGCACTACTTTATATTGCTTAACACATGACATTCATGCCTTAGGTGGTGCTGCAGGGCTGCCTATGTCAGATGCCCATACTACACTCCCTGCACATGTTTGGAAGCAGGTAGTGTCAACTTAGGCATCCCTTTTACTTTATGTGCGAGTCGGAGAGGGGTATCATTTCCAGAGGTCCTACTGAGCCAGTGTATGTGCTATGCGTTGCTTCTTTGTCAAGGCCAAAGCATACTGGGCATGCCTCCTTCTGCTTACTGGGGCAGGCTCAGGTTGTTCCTCCTCTGAGTCATGGTCTGCCTGTGATGGCCTTGGCAATGGTGGGGGGCTGTTTGGCCCAGGCCTATGCTTGTCCTGCTGCAGCTGTTTTCACAGGATCATATTATGTAGCATAGCACATACCATGACAATTTGGGTACATGTAGTTGGTGAGTACTGCAAGGCTCCACCAGATATGTCCAGGCACCGGAACCGTGACTTGAGCAGCCCAAACACACGCTCTATTACATTACATGTTTGTGCGTGTGCCTCATTATGGTGTTCCTGTTCAGGTTTGTGTGCGTTTCTGATGGGTGTCATCAGCCACGGCTCCAGTGCATAGCCAGCATCCCCCACTAGGTGACCATGTGGGATGTCCCCATTGGCAAATGTCTGATACAGCTGTGTCAGATGCCAGATATGGAAATCATGGTAGCTTCCAGGGCAGCCTGCACACACATTCATTATTATGCCCTGGGCATCACACATGACCTGGCAGTTGATGGAGGGGAAGCCCTTGTGGTTGAAGTAGACCCTACCTCACTCACCTAGTGCTTTGATGCGTATGTGCGTGCAGTCTATTGCACCCACTACCTCAGGGTATTCCGCTATTTGCTGGAAGAGATGCATATTGCTGGCCAATATCTCATGGGAATTGGGGAAATATACATGATCACCGACATGTGCTGACATGGCATCCAGGAACTGGTGTAGTACCCTGGATGCTGATGCCTGTGATATCCCCATCATATCACCAGTTGGTCTCTGGAAGGTACCTGTTGCTAATATTCTTAGGCCAACACATACCTTGGTTTCCACTGGGATGGGTTCCCCTCTGTTGGTTCTGTGTGTGAGGCGTGGCCTGTACAGCTCAACAATTTGCTGCAGGAGGTCTCTGTCCACTCTATAGCACTCCACTATCTCCAACTCATGTAGCCCCTGGTAGGTTACCCTGGGCCTGTACACTCTTCTCCGTCTCCTCACTGTGGGTTGTCCAGCAGCATTTCCATTGTCACCACCCTCAGCATGTTGCATATGTCGCCTTATAACAGCAATGGCAGCCCCTAACATTTTTTTGTCTCAGTAAAGCTTTTTCAGTTTTCACTTCGATTAGCTTACTGCAGTGTCTGTTGTGAGAAACATAATGGACTGTTGTTGGCAGAGTTTTAAGTGCTAGGCTGGGCTGGACTAGTGTACTGCCTGTGTAATTGCCTGATTCTGATTGTTTTCACCTGCTAGCTCTGCTAGTACTCCCTGTAGCTTCCTACTATTTGTTGTGCTTCCTTTTTCCTTTCTGTTTCCTCAGGGGAGAGCACCACGCACACAAGCGCAAACACGCGGACAGCAGCTAACATACACGCACACATGCTTACACGGACTAAAACTTGCTTATTCGGGTTAAACTGCGTGCACACCAGTGCAAACATGCTTACAACTCTTTAAACAGCCTTATACATGCTTACTCCAGCTTAAACATGCGCACTCACACTTACACATGCACTCTGTCTTACTCGGGTTTACAGGCGCACACACGCATGCATACCCACTCAGCAAGAAACTTTGGTGTTATCCACGGCATACACCTTCCATTTCTTGGCTTTTCCTAGCCTACCTGTTGACACACCTCTTTCCATGATGTCTAAATGACAGCGGACACATGCCACTCTGCTCCAATGAGCTTCACTTCTTTCATACATACCCCTCTCGTGATGTCACTTATCTTCTACTCTGTTACTCCCCATATCCTACTCCTACACTCCACTGACTGTGCTCATTTGCTATGTAAACTAGCGATTCACTATCCTAACACTCATTTACATAGGATTGCCTACTAATGCTTGGTTACATGTCTTAGACTGAGCTTCCCCCCTTAGCAACCTCTACTCGGTGGCCATCTTGTCTTCAGCCTGCCATTCCCTTGCATTGTACATTACCACTTTCAATAAAATCCACATTTGTGGGTTTTAATTTGTAGTATTCTGTGTTTTAGAGTGCAGCCCATTTGCGCGACGCTGCGCTATGCTTAAACATCGGAAATCGCGACAAAAAAATGTTATTTTAATTTTGCATCAGGGAACATTTCCAATGGCCGTATATTTGGCCATTGGCATGCTTCCTGCACTGGATGCAACCTTTATTTGGAGCTGTCACGGCTCCGTTTTGCTATTTGCAGAATGGTACTCAATTGTCAACTGAGTACATTTCTGCAAATAACACTGCTCTTACTCAGACAGGTTCGGGTTTTCTGAATCACAAATCTACCTCATTTGCATGCCTTTCACCTGCAATTGAGATGATCTGCATGTCCCAGCCCTGTCCATGTAAGAGCCGTTTTATGAGCTCTCTTACACGCCCCTACAGGCTGTTCCTGGTTCGCTCGTTAGACACGATGGCTGCATGGAGTCTTACTCTACTCTTAGACTCCGTGCAAGCCATCATGAATCCGGCCCTTTATCTGTTAATTACCCAAACTTGTGCTGAACAGGTGTCAGTCTCTCCTTTATGGGCCAAGTCTTTTTGTACTTTTCAGAATAAATTCTGCACACATTTTAGTTCAGTTAATAATACTTTATTAAAAGTTAGCAATATTTGAATACTGTCTTCAGTAACAGTACTGGTAAACAATAACTGTCTGCAGAAATTATAGAATGCTAGATAATAATAGCAGTGCTGATAAATATATTCAAAGCTTCTGCACTTATATTCTAAGTCTCCTGAATAGTATCAATTGAAACACTCTTTTCCTGCTGGATAGTACAAATATTTGGCCTGATTTATATACTCAGGCTCGATTGTCTACACTGTAAAAGACCTTTTACATATCAGTCCAAAAGTTAACTTTCTCAGCTGAGCATGTCTGAAGTATTTCCTAATAATACCAAACCCTGTAAAGTTTACATGCCTCTATAGCCTTGGTTTCCAAGCCTTGCCTTGCATGTGCCTCACAGTTTATTCTTTATCTTGCTTTCCATTGCAAGTACACATATCTTTCCCTTGAGAAAGGAACGTTATGGAGTTCTTCCTGAGAACTGTTATTTCTGAACATCTCATGCTTAGCCAGAAATATTATCTTTTCCTTTCTACTGAACTGTCTTTCCCTGAAATTGAATGCATACACGTAAACACATCTGTCTCTATATTTTCAAACCTATTATTCTACTTTAATATTCTATAGTGAACTAAAGAAAAACCCTCAGTCTAACAGAAATATTGTGACATTATTACATGCATAATTTGCACAGATTCTGCGATGTCACAAAACAACAGTATGCTACCTCCTCTTGACATACATCATTGGAAAACTTTCAAACAGGTGAACAAGTCAGTCCCTTATATCCTAGATCTATTTTTCACACTTACAGAATTAAAACAATTTGTTTGACCAGAACAGTCATATTTTTGGCAAACAAAATACAGTTTTCTTTCATATATGCAGTATAAAATCAGCATATACAGATAGATATTTGATACTAACACCACTGTATAACCCATTGTCTAGCAAAGAGCTATGATATATTACATTTTATAATTCACACCATTTATCAGATATTATAAATCTAATGAGGTATGTTTTGAGTTGAGGATTTTGGATAAAAACTCTTGGGAAGCAACTGGTTTTGTAGGTTAGACGATCTCAGGAAACAAAGTTGTTAATTAGCCTCCTGCTGTTTAGGATTAAATAAGTTAACTCAGGCTTACAAGTCCATGCCAATTGACTCTGTATTGTGTAGATTTAACCCAAATGTTATATATCACATAATGTAAATACCAGAAATAAATGTTTATTGTTATAAACTGAGGTACAAAATCATAGGTTGAAATCTATTTTTTTTCAAGTAAGAGCAGGCAAAATGTGCAGTAGACTTCCAAAAGTGGAAAGTGAGGCTCTAACTTTGTTGTAATTCAAATATTCACTTGAACCTTTTGCTGCAAAGTTCAAATGCCCTGTACTGAGCCTGGGACAAAATTTGTGCTAGGAATATTATGAGTGAAAATTTTCACAAACAAAATGCCAGTAATATCTATCTATCTATCTATCTATCTATCTATCTATCTATCTATCTATCTATCTATCTATCTATCTATCTATCTATCTAGTTGTCTATCTATCTATCTATCTAGCTGTGTATCTATCTATCTATCTATCTATCTATCTATCTATCTATCTAT
Source organism: Protopterus annectens (assembly GCF_019279795.1). Taxonomy (NCBI): domain Eukaryota; kingdom Metazoa; phylum Chordata; order Ceratodontiformes; family Protopteridae; genus Protopterus; species Protopterus annectens. The sequence continues at coordinate 1,128,280,388 of NC_056733.1, forward strand.
CTATCTATCTATCTGTCTGTCTATCTATCTATCTATCTATCTATCTATCTATCTATCTATCTATCTATCTATCTATCTATCTAATCTACCTGCCTCTCTATCATTTATCTATCTACCTGTCGTCTGTTTATCTACCTATCTGCCTGTTTATATGTCTGTCTGTCTATCTGTCTATCTAGTTACCTAGTTAATGTAATGGTTATGGCATTTACCTTACAGGCAAAAGACACAGGGTTTGATTCTCATCTTTGCAACAAAAAAATGGCTACGATTAAAATGGTCTCCAAGAACATATAGCCTTGTACTTAGCTTTCTTGTTTACCAGATCTGCACAGAAGTTAGCAACAAGCAATGAATCTCCTGTGTTATCTGAAGCATCCACTGCCTGCTACTGAAAAATAAGTATAATTTTTACTTGATCTGCACTTCTTGCATTGTATTTTACTGTCAGATGTTATTTTTTAACTATATTTCACTGTATGTTTGCTGCTTCCTTTACTTTTAGTCTAGCATAGACTTGGTCCAGATTTGCTGGACCCAGTCTGTTTTTACAGTTTCTGAGCACTAAACCAGCTTTCCTCCACAAAAGAGGGTCTCCCCCTACAGCCTGGCGAGAATACAGTGTAGCTAAGGACCTATCTGAGTGGTGATTGTTGGCTCAGGGCCCAGTCTAGTGTGTTGCTATCGCTTAGAGTGTTTGAAATCAGTTTAACTTAATTTCTACTTGCTGCCCGTGTTAGCTCGGGTTTGTGTGGCACACACTACCCACATAACTATGCAATGCTATGCAGTGGAGGATACCATTGGCGGTTATAGATGTAAACACTTAGATAGACAATTTTCCCTTAGTCAACTGCTTGTGTTCTATCAGAGGTTTCTCACTGTAATGCTTCACTGCCCAGTTAGACACTCATCTGAGCATCTGAAGTTCCTCCACAAGTCTTACCCATTAAGCTTCTTACAGTTTAGAGCTTTTTCTTGTCCCTTAGTCATACCTTTTCCTTCTACTCATCTGCCTGTTAGTAACTGCAGTACTTCACCTAGCATCATGAATTTCCTGCCATTTCTGCAGCCAACCTGATCAACATGGGCATCCTGAGGCACTGCAGTAATTGCTTCATGTACACTGACAACCCACTTCTCCTAATTCACACAAAGTCAATATGTGAGAGATGAATCTAAATTAAGAATCTAGAATCTAGGATCTCTGACTCACAAATCAGTACATCAGGTACTAAGCAGGTTGTCAGCTCACACACTTCACTTCCTGCACCATCCACACATAGAACACCTAAACCTACATATGCAGAGGTTCTCACTAGAAGCCTACCTAAAGATCAGAGACCTCCCAAACATAAACGCATTTCTCTTAATACATTCCCAGCAGATCACAGTACACATACAAACGCACGCATCAGTGTCTCACCAAATATGCCCCCAAGGCAAAACACAAAATCAAATGTTTTAGTCATAGGTGACTCATTGTGAGACACACAGATGTCCCACTCACCAAATTGGCTAAGGAAAAGGTCATGCTCAGCTGTCTGTCAGGTGCCAGGATCCACCACATCACACATGCACTCAAGTCTCTCAACAACAGGCACTGTTATGACTGTCATAGTCCATGTTGGTGTGAACAACTTGAGATGTACCTCACTGGACTTTATGAAGAGAAACATGACTGAGTTCTCTGATTATGTGTCCTAGGTGGGTATGCCCCTAGCCTTAAGCAGCATTCTACCTTCACCTAGGATGATGCCTCAATACAGGCAAAAAATGATTGACTTCAACAATTGGCTTAGTTTCTGTTGTCATTCTAAGGGGATCTATTAGCTGTCAACCTGGGATGATATGGTTGGTAGACCACAATGTTTTGCCAGAGATGGTCTCCACCTGTCACTTCTGGACTTTTAGCTATTGGCTAAGGCTCTTGTCTCCTCCATAATGTTTTTTTTAGGCAATGCCACAAAAACAAAATCCCTGATGTAAAAATATCCTCAAAAAACAACCTTATGGTTATGCTGCTAAAAGCTAGGAGTCTAAATCGGAAACTGCACTCATTGGAAGCACTCCTCACCTTGGAAAATGCAGACATCTGTGCAGTCACAGAGACCTGGTTCAAGGCCGTGGAGAGCACCCTGGCCACACCAGGATGTAATGGCTTCCACGTGTTCAGACCACAAAATGAACACATAAAAACTAAAGGAGGAGGAGTACCAATGCTCATCAAAGATAAATGCACCTCCAGATTGGTTAGACAGAATGATTCTCTAGAGTTACTCTATGTGCAAATAACTATAGAAAAGACCCCTCTCCAAGTTATCATCAACTATAGGTCCCCTCCATGACATGATATCCACACTGCCTACTTGGATCTACTTGAGTCATTCAAAATACAACCAAACACCCTGGTTATGGGTGACTTTAACTACCTGTCCATAGATTGGGTAAAGTATACATGTACAAAGACACTCACACAAAGGTTCTTGGACTTTGTTAACTCAAATGCCTTGGAGCTGATAGTTGGCAACCCCACAAGGGTCCCAAACATTCTAGATTTGGTACTCATTAACATGGTAAAATGGTGCACCACCACAAGTGTGCAGCCCTCCATGGTGAAATCTGATCATAAATCAGTCCCTTTCAAAGTAACGATAGCATCAGACCCCCATCAGGAGAAATTAGGCTAAAAAATTTCTCCAAAGCCAACTACAGCCATTTACGAGAAGGCATTAATAGCTTCAAAGCTCCTGCTCCCAAGAACAGCAAGGACACCTATACTGGGATATGAGCCAATGAATTTTATAAACATCTATACAATTGTATTGATTCAGCTGTTCCTGATAGCTCCAAAGCAAGATCCTCAAGAAAAAACAAGCCTGCTTGGTGGACATCCACCGTAAACAGATTATATAATAAGGGGAAGGAATTGTTGTCTAAGAGCAAGAAGGAACAATCTCAGAACTGGAAGCACACCCTTCATGGTTTGAACAAGCAAATAAGACATATTGTCAAGTTTTTTTATTTTATTTATTTATTTAATTTATTTAACAGTCCTCTAAAGCTAACTACGAATCAGGATTAGCATCCCTAGCTAAGGATAACAATAAAGCATTCTTTAGCTATATCCAAAACCTTAAAGGAAAAGCCCAGATTTTCACTGAACTGGTAGTGAATAGTACCACATATATTGAACTAGTGAAAATAGACAACCTGCTAGCAGGCAGGTTCAGTAAAAACTTCTCACCTCTGTCCCTGCCACATATACCCCAAAACATTCCTACCACCTGCTCTCTACCTAGTATCTGTAAAGAGCAGGTCTTAACTGCTTTCTCCAAGGCCAAAAACACAGCCACTATGGGACCTAATAACATCCCAAGCTGCGTTTTCAATGGTTTAAAACAGGAGCTATCAACACCATTGGGTACACTTTTCAATCACAGCCTAAGCACCGGTTTTGTCCCTGCTGAATGTAAAACAGTTACTGCCTTCCCCTTGCACAAGGGGGGGGGGTCATCCACCAACCCTGGTAACGATAGAGCCATTAGCCTGACCAGCCTTATCTGCAAGGCCATGGAGAAAATCATCATGGATCTTATCAGCAATGATATAGAAGACCTTCAAACACTTCACCTGACCCAGTTTGGTATTGTTAAAGGGAGATCCTACCTGTTGAACCTGGTGGACTTCTTGAGACTGTCACCAAAGCCATGGACAAAGGCACATCTGTGCATATGGCCTACCTAAACTTGGCCAAGGCCTTTGACACAATCCCCCCCAGGCATCATTGAAAAACTCACTCAGCAGGAGATCAACCCATATACTGTCAGGTGGGTTGTAAACTGGATCACCAACAGAACATATACATTCAAAATAAGGGACTCCACCTCCACCAGCAGAGTCATTATCAGTGGTGTTCCACAGGGATCGGTGCTGGGGCCCTTATTGTTTGGAATCTACTTCTCAGACGTACAGGCAAAAACAAAAGGTCTTTGGCTGACAAAGTTCGCTGATGACTACAAAATGGGAGCAGTCATTGAGTCCCCAAATGATGTCAACATTCTACAAGAAGGAGTTATGCAAACCAATGATTGGTTACAAAGTCATGCTCTTAAACTCAATGCAAAAAAATGTATTAATGTCCCCTTTGGCAAAGACAATGTTATTAATAAGTACACCCTAAGCTCTAAATCAGTGGTGAGAGATTTGGGCATACAGGTTGAAAGCAACCTTATTTTTGATCACCATCTCTCCATGGTGGTAAGGAAGGTCTTCTACATTGCTCACCTCATAAGCAAGAGCATAGCTTCCAGGGGGAAAAAAAGGGGTTATAACCCCCCTGCACTCTTTCCTCATCAGGCCAATAATAAAGTACAATGCTCCCTTTGGTATATACCTAAACAGGCACCTGCAGCAACTGGAGAGACCTCAAAGAAAATTCAGGGTCTTCAGCAGATGTTTTATGTGGATAGACTGAAATCACTGTCACTATTCTCTATATCGTATATACTACTCAGAGTTGAATTGTGCCTTGCATACAGAGCAACCTCTGACCCTGCATTAATGGAAATGCCACACATTTGCAAGTCAAATGGTGCAAGATTCACTCACTCTAATGATCTTAAGCTATCATGTGACATCAACAGGACTTGCAAGAGACAGATATGTCTCCCAGAGCTTGCCTTTTCTCTGGAATAAACTTCCAATACAGGTTAAACAGAGCCCCTTGTTATCCCTTTTTAAGCATAACTTGGATGATTGGATGGGAAACTGCAAATTCACCCCAGGGGTTTCACCTGTGTCCCTCTTGGATAGGGGCAGTTGGTGCTGATTTATTATTTTCTTGTAACATAGACCATATCTCTAGACCCTTAAGGGAACAAAGGTTGAACTAGGCTAGGCTTGTAAGGGCCCTAGGCCCAATAGCCTAGTAACCTCCTATGAACCTATGATCCTATCTGTTTATCTATATAACTGTCTAGTTATCCATTTATCTGTCTGTCTGTCTTATCTATGATTTGGTGACCAGGATTTCTGAGTTGTTGCTCATTATCCTTGTAAACCTGTGGAGAAAGCTTCATTATATATTGCTGGTGACACTTTAGAATCAAAATATTGCATCAGCATTGTAACAATTTTTACATATATGATAACAAACTTTGTAGAAAGCAGTTTGCAGTGTCCTGTAGGAGTCCAATGTGACTTGATAGAAGTGAATGGATATAATGTTAAAGATGTTAAACATTTAGTAATGTGTTTCAAACACCAATAAAGTAATGCAAAATGAAATTTAATACTAACACAAGATCAGAATGACTTATGCAACTGAACTTGAAGATTCTTGGGAAGAGTTAAAAATATTTCATATATGGGATAGCCAGTGAATTCCCTGAACATAGGTGATCATAAATCATTTTCTGAGACTGGAACATAGTTTGCAAAACTATCAGCATCACAGTATTTGTGTTTTAATTTATTTAACAGGTAGATGAGCAGAACCATTAAGGCCCATTTTCAGTTATGATCATAATAATGCAGCTGTCCAAAAAAACAGACATAACTATAGACTGCATAGTAGCAGATAGAGCTTAAAGATGAACAGCTTCTAACCAAAGAGTTTGTCTAGCAGTGTGTGTTTTATGTGATATTAAATATGAAATCCTAATGGCTGACATTATGCAGTAATTGCAATGGTTCCTGAGTTGAGGGAAAGAGGCAGCAACTGGAACATTCTGTAAAATCAGGGGCAGTTACTAGATACTGGGGTGTACCCACATGGGGAGGAGACTTTAGGACAAACCAGGGAAGAACACTAGATGGTATCAGGGAAAATTGGTAAACTTTTACTTGGACTTACTTGAAAAGTTAGTAGAGTTAAAACAGCATCAGGTCTAGCATCATAATGTAGTTCACGATTACAAAAAATGCTGAAACTCTAATGTCTGATGATATTTACTAACTGTAGGGATCAGTGATTAATGAGGGCAGGAAAAAATACAAAGAGACATCAGAGTTGTTCTGTCAGCTTAGGGATAGATAAGAGATATTAAACACAAACTACCCGAAAAGCCAGAAAAAAACAAACAAATAACAAACTAAGAACTGGAGCAGTGAACCCAACCAGAATAAAACTTGAAATATTATTATAGGTTAAGCACTTTCATTCATTAAGAACTTCTTCAGAACAACTGAAACAATCAAATACAAGTTTAAATAGCACATCAAACTGTCACATGACCCAAATCAGCCAGTGTAAAAATTCATTAATTAACACATTAACCACTGTTAAAAACGTACAAATGTAAGAACTTACAAAATGTAAAAAGTGTAAAAAGTAAAAAGTTCATTCTATAAAACTATTCAGTATGAAGCACCATGTATTTTTAAGAAGCATCATAATATTTTAACTTAAGCAATGAATTAACAGAGCTTGTGTCATTCAATCCAGGGTTGTTAGTGGCATCAAGTAACAACTGCCATTTTAATTCATTTTTATCTAGACGCTCACTGATAATAAGACCCTGGATATCTTCTTTAACCTGTTCTACCACAAGAAAATTAAAACTATGTGTGTTATATTCTTCAATGTGTTTATATAAAGCACTGGCCATCTTTTTGTTTTTAATATCCAGATAATGTTCATATATACACATATATAAGTGTTTTAGGTTTTCTTGATATCTTGCCTATATAAAAGGCAGAACAACAATTACACTGCGCAAGATAAACCACATTCGAAGTGTAACAAGTAAAATACCCAGCAATTTTATATCTCTTATTTTTAATGGTGAAACTGTCAGTGCCATTAATCAAATAACATTGAGAACAAGAGCAACATTTAAATGTACCATGTCTAGAATTATTAGACTCAACCACTGGTCATATTATCAGTGAACATCTACATAAAAATGAATTACAATCACAGTTGATGCCACTAACAATCCTAGATTAGATCTTTCTTCATTGCAGCTAACATTGCATTTCCCCACACCATGGAACCAATCTTGTTTTGCCTTAGGTCTTATTACTGGAGATGGGGTTCTTTCTAAATCTCCAGGATTACACCAAAGATAAATGCCCTGTATAATCTTAAACTTTATAACAAATTGCACAAAAGAATTCTATAACTCAACTGTTTGAAGTTTAGACCTACTCTTCTATTCTCATCTCAGGATTGGGGCTGAGATTAACAGACATCTGTAAAAAAGAACAAGCATAAATGGAGCTTAAATTTTTCAATATCTACATAGGTTGCACGTTCTGTAATACAGAAACAAGCCTAAAAATGAGAACTAAACCACAAAGAATCAAGAAATAAAAATAAAATATAATAATTTCCTGAGTTCTTTCAACACTTAAGAATCTTATACTGTACATCTCATTAGATGCCTTTTATTCAATCAACAAGAAGGACTGAAGGGAAAGGAGCTGTTGTGGGACCACAGAGTACCTATATTTAAGTTCAGGGCTATGGGCGGTATAGAAGGGCTTACCCCTGCAAAATAAAATTTCCCTCCAAGGTTAGGTGACAGTTGTTTTGCTCCTATTCTACTGAATTCTCCAATTATAGGCCAATAGCTATACTCTCTCCACTTGCAAAGATTATGGAAAAATGTATTCATAGACAACTCTTGCACCACCTAATCCAGACTCGCCTTATGGCAGAAACTCAGCATGGCTTCCGTCCTCATCACAGCACTACTTCAGCCCTCCTAGCCTTTACCAACCCCATAAACCATAATAGCAACAATAATTATATATCCTCAGCCCTCTTTTTGGATCTTTCCAAGGCATTTGATATGGTTGATCACCAACTTTTACTCCACACCCTGCAAACATTCTGTCTAGATACTGGAGCCATCCAATGGTTTCAATCCTACCTGAATGGTCGACATCAGGCTGTCCTCTGGCAGAACAAACTTTCTAACCTTCTACCTAACACCCTTGCAGTACCATAAGGCTCTATACTAGGGCCCTTGCTGTTCTCCATCTTCATTAACGACCTTTATACTGTCATCCCAAAAGTCAGCTGTATCCAATATGCTGATGACTCTACTCTGATTTGCTCAGCCACATCTCCAGTAGAGTTATGGTCAGCTACCCAGACCACCTTCAATACAATAGAAAACTGGCTTTCTGAACATCATCTGATCCTAAATCCCAAAAAAACTAAAATGCTGTTATTTTCGCCAACATGAAGGTCTACCGCTTTCACCTTTACCATAAAATCAAATGATGCCACAATAATCCCCCCTGACCCATCTACAAAACTATTAGGTGTCATCATAGACAATAATCTAAAATTTGACCTACATGTTAACCAAACTATCAAAACCATCAATAAAAAACTAGGGTCACTTTACAGAATAAAAGACTTCCTAACCCCTCCAGCTAAAATTGCCATAGCTCGCTCTCACCTTCTTTCAACCCTTCTGTATGCATCCCCTCTACTCTCGAATTTGAACAAGACTGTCCTTAACAAACTCTCAATTTGCTACAACCACATTACCAGGTTTGCCACTAGGCTGCCTTTTAGGACACATCATTGCATCAATCTAAATCAGCTTGGGTGGCTTGAACTACCCAGCCTAATCCAGTATAACCAACTGATTATGGCCTATAAAATCCTCTATAAGCCAGACAATACTCCTGCACTTAAAAATATTATCACCCCCTATAACAATCCTAGATCACTTCGATCCTCTAACAAACTACTAATTCAGACTAGCAAAATTAATAACACAGCCAGTGATTCTCTCTTTGCAAACTCTGTAAGTAGATCCTGGAACTCTCTTCCAGCTGATATTACCTTACTTTCCACCTTAGGTCAATTTAAAACTAGACTCAAACAACATTTGTCACTTAACTGGCTATGTCAATGTATCAAGCCTGGCTAACTCTCTCTAGAATGTGTAAAAATCTGTTAACCAGTTTACTGTGTAATTTAATTTAATCCTGACTTGTGCTCAGGATTAACTGTAACCTGTGGAACTTGTTTAACTTGCTCACTTATGTAATCTCTGTAAATAGTCTGTTTGTAATATGTAATGCTGATATTATGTATTCTGTATGTGCTTACCCTTGGAGCTTTTCTCCCCGGGCCTCTGCTGAAAATGGACATGCATCCAGTCGGATTATCCTGGTCAACAAATGTAAAATAAAATAAAATAAAAATAAATATTCTTTTGATCATCCAGCACTCAATAAAAGTACGGACTATTGATTAATATGTATCCCAGCTCATTTATCCAGTACAATTCGAAATGTATATATCTGTAACTCATCCTGTTTAAAATAACATTTCCAGAAATGATAGGTGTATGACATCTTTTTGTCTTTCAGCCCCTGCCCTTTTGAACTTAAACTGGTAGCTATTGTATGCAGTTATGGCATTGCACAGGAAATCTGGGGAGTTTGCAAATGCATGGTGGATGTACATGAGATCCTTCAGGAGTTTAGTGGACAACACTTATAATATCATTAGGAAATGATCCTTACTAATAAGATCACTTTTGCCCAGGAGCAGAATTTCTGTATAGAAGTCTTTTCTATAAAAGCGGACATAATTTAGTATTGGAAAGCATTCATGAATATCTTAAATTCTGAAAGATGTCTGTGAGCCATACTTCTCAATTGTCCCAATTTTTGCAGAATGTTTAGGTTTTTGCCACATATTTCTGATCTGCTCCATGTATAATTTGTGGTTTTCTGGCAAATCACTGAGGTTTGAAGAAACTTAATGATATACAAATACATTTCAGATTTATATCCTACAGAAAATGCATGCCAACATAAATCCTGTTATTCTAGGTAATTCTATGTTTATGCAAGTAATATTTAAAATCTGTCCCTATTTTTTTGGACTTTGACCTCCCCCCCCCATTATTTTATGCTTTGTCCAGATTTCTTGCTAAAAGATGTTGAGAGGTATGCTGTGGGCTGTCCTGGGTCTAATCTATTCCAAGCATGGAACCTACTGCTATGTCTTGTATGTTTCATCTTCTTTCATCAGCTGCACACTAATGTATAGATTTCACATCTCTTTTCTTTTCTTTTTTTCAGTTTCCTGTAGTTGTTAGTTTTGGTTTTATTGTAGACTACACATCCCCTGTTTTGTAAATCTACACTAGATGATATGGTAACCGCCCCTGGAGGTCCCACATGTTTTGTCTTCCTCTAGGGGTACGTGAGACTTTTTGACTTTCTCCCATTTCATGTGGATTTTTGAAGTAGAGCTCATGTATTAATCAGCATTATCATTCTTTGTATGGCAGCATGCATCAGGAAAGGAATCTATTCCAGAAGAATTATCACTGGCGGTGGAGATTATGGGTATGGAGGACAGGCTTATGGGTTTCTGCATATCGAGAGGGCAGAAAATACAGTTGTGTCACACTTACCGTAACTGTAAATGTTTGAGTAGATTAATGTTTCAATACTGATTTTTGGGTTCTGCCTTACACAAGCCCTCAACAGCCTGATTTCAAGAGTCTTTACATAATTCCTATAGGTTGAAAGGTTCATAGGTGTTTACTAGGCTAACGACCACAAAGGCCTTTTTAAGTCTAGTCATGCATCCCAAATCTCTGACAAGTTCTGATATCTTTGATAAGTGTAAGCATGGGCTTGGGAGATGAACCATTTACAGGTTACCTGTTTGCATCAGAGACATAGGTGCCAAACCAGGGATGAATTTCTGTTTTTCCATCCAAATGTCCAAGATGCTCTTGAATTGGATTAGGGAGGAACTCTGCTTCACATGGATGGGGAGCCTGTTCTATAGATGGGGTAGTCTCTGGGATACATATCTATCTCTCCAGCAGGTCTTATTTATATCACAGGCAAACTTTAAGTCTTTAGAATGGGTAATTCTGGTACTGTTTGTTTTGTGGATATGAAGGAGGCCCATCAGAGTGGGGTCTGACAATGCCCTGTATGCAAGGCATAGCCCTCCCATCAAACACCTGTTGGAGACAGAATACAGGGATAGGGCCTTGAGATGGTCTGCATAGGACATATTATTTACGCCTTGTATTCTTTTAGTGAGGAACATCTGTGGATGTTCCAGTTGTTGGATATGCCTGGTTAGGTACATACCAAAAAGGGGCATTGTACTCAATGATAGGTCTGATGAATGCCGAATACAGTGGAACAATAACTTCTTTGGAGATAGATGCCATACCTTTGTTTATAAGTTGCGCAACATAGAATGATTTCCTCACCACTGTAGACACGTGATGATCAAAGGCTAGATGACTATTTATGTGTTTCCCTAAGTCCCTGACTACTGGGTCATCTCTAAGGGGTGTGTAGTCAATATGATAGTTACCAGGGATGGGTGAGTTCCCAGGGGATACTATTATGCATTTCTTGGCATTTAGTTTTAGTCCATGACTTTGACACCAGTTGTTTGTCTGTGTCAGTCCCTACTGGAGAACATTTGTGTCAGTGTGAGATTCAGTGACAGCTGCTAATTTGCAATTTGCAAATGTAGTCAGTCAGAGACCACTGACCTTGGCCTTCACTTCTGAGAAGTAAATACCAAAAAGGATTGGCCTGAGGACTGATCCCTGAGGGACTCCACTTGTGACTGGCCTCTTTGTAGAGGTGGACTCCCCAATTCTAACTTCCTGGGTCCTGTCTGTGAGCCAGTTGAGTTTGTCAACAATGCCTGAGTGGGGTATTGTGTTAACTTTCTTGGCCAGATCAAGGTAGGCAGTGTGAATGATTTTGCCCTCATGCATTGCTTTGGTGACCGTCTCAAAGAAGTCCACTGGTTAAGTAGGCATGATCTGCCCTTGACAAAGCCAAACTGGGTTGGGCACAGTGTCTGGAGGTTTACTATATCTCTATTGATCATCTCCATGACAATTCTTTCCATGTTTTTATATATAAGACTAGTGAGACTTATGGGTCTGTAGATTTCAGGGTCTGTAGATGGCCCATCTCTGTGCAGAGGGATGACTGTTGCTTTTCTCCATTCATGAGGCATGAAGCCTATTTAGTGGCTACAGTTAAATAGTAATTCCAGAGGCCCTGATAGGTCATGTTTGATGCTATTTAGAAGGCATCCTGGGATATTGTCTGGGCCCATTGATGCAGTGTTCTTGGTCTTAGAGCGAGCATTAACGACCTGTTCCCTAGTGATAGTAGGGGCAGTCATATCTGATGATATTTCCTGAGGGAAGGTTGAGGGGGAGACAAGACTAAAGTTGGAGCTGAATTTATCAGCCAGGAGGTTTGTTATATCTTCTTGCCCAGTATAGGAGGCTCCATTTACAATGAGCTCTGCACACAATTGTTTATTGCCTTTGAGGTTGTGGACATAGCTAAAGAATGCCTCGTGACTGTCCTTGGCCTGGGAGGCCAAACCTACCTCAAATGTGGCTTTGGTAGACTTTATTTGTCCTCTGAGTTGTTTGTTTAGGTTGATAAGAGTACTTTTATCCTGCTGGGTACTGCACCTCCTAGTTTGTGCCATGATTTTCTTCCTCCTACATCCGACTGATTTTGTGATTCCCCCAGAGTGGTTTGTTTTTTGAGTTAGTTCTGTACTTCTTCCTGGTGGGTACAGCTGCATTTCTGCAGTTATTAACATGCTTGTGCAGAGTTTCTGTGAACAGTTCTGCATAGGCAGAAGTGTTCTCAGGGTTTACAGGGGCTTGAAAATGTGCCATGTTTTCACTTAATAGCAGCAGGTTAGCCTTAGAATAGTTCCTGAATATTCCCGGTTTACATGGGGGTCCAGGTTTTATTTTTACTTCAAAGGAGACCATTTTGTGGTCTGACTTTACCAGAGAAGGCATTACAGTAGGGGATGTGTAGCACTCTTCCATATTAGTGAGGACCAGATCCAGTATGTTTGCACCCCTGGTTGGTGTATTGACTATCTGGTCCAGGGAGTTTGTGTTTACAAAATCCAGGAATCTTTGTACATGTTCTTTTGATATTGTATAGGATTCCCAGTTAACAGTGGGGTAATTAAATTCACCCAAGAATATGTTATTGGGTTGGATGGTTAGTGTTTCTAATAAGTTTAAATACATGGTATGGGTTTCCTGGGTCATAGAGGAGTACCTATAGCTTGCAAGGAAGTGGTTTTGGAGTTTACCTATGATGATATGAACATGGAGCAGCTTAAGTGCATTTGTCCTGTTTGACCAGCCTTGAAGTATATTTATTTTTTATGTAGATAGAGACACCTCCACCTTTAGTTCCTGCCTGTGAAGTATCTGGTCTAAATGTATGGAAGGCATTGTAACTCTGCCCTGTTGGTGTGCTGTCCGCCGTTTTAAACCACGTCTCAGAGACCACACAGACATCAGCATTCTCTAAGGTAAAGAGAACTTCCAGGTAGTGGAGTTTTCTTGTTTAGGCTCCTAGTATTGAGCAGTAATACCTTTAGATTTTCTTGGTTTTTATTTGCTATGTCGGAAGTAGATTCAGTTTGGCATTACCTAAAAAGGCATTATGGGGGAAGAGAATGTTTTGCTTAATATTCAAACGCCTAGAGTGCAGAGGTGCAGACCATCCCTGGCAAAGCAGTGTGGTCTGTTGACCATCTCTTTCCATGCTGACAAATATTGCACCTCCTTAGAATGACACTAGAAACTAAGCCAATTATTAAAGTCAATCATCTTTTGTTCGTATTGTGGCATCATCCTTGGAGAAGGTAAAATCTTGCTCAGTGCTAGGCACACACCAGCCTGAGACACATATTCCAAGAGCTCTATGATGTCTCTCTTTATATAGTCTATGGAGGTATGTCAGAGGTCATTTACCCCAACATGGGCTATGATTGAGTCATATTGGTAATTGTGATCCAACGACCCGAGTGCATGTGCAATGTGGTGGATCCTAGCTCCTGATAAGCAACTGACCGTAACTTTCTCCTTACTCAGCCTGGTGAGAGGGACATCAGTGTGTCTCACAATGGAGTCTCCATGACTAGAATGTTGGATTGTGTGGTGTCTTGCCTTATGAGCTTAGAGCTAGAGGGTCCATGAGATGTAGCTCTATGTGTTGATGTGGGAGTTGTTTTGAAAGAGTGCGTTTGGAGCTGCTGAGGGTATCTCTTATGTGTACTTTGTCTAGGAGGTCTTTGTGGTTTAGGAAGGTTACATGTAAGTGCCTCAATATATGTGGGTCTATATGTCTGCTTTGAATTGTGCGTGATGGGTGCAGCATGTGTACTACTGACAACCTTATTGACATTAGGAGTACTTTTGTATGGGAGAGTCTGAGGACTGACATTTGCATGTTAGGGTACAAGAAGGTCACCTGTCAGCAACATCTTCAGGTCTTGTTAAGCAGTATACAACCTGTCTGATGCCCAAGGACAGCATGACCTCCCCAGATGTCCGAGTTAACAAAGGTAGTAATACACAAGTATAGAAGAGAGGGGATGATGAAGGATCCATCTGCAGCAGTCTCCTGTCTCCCATGCATCAAGTAATGGGACAGGAAATGCTTATCAGATAAAGATTTTGGAGGGTGGGAGCTTGTACTGCAAGACTGATCTATTTGAACACCTACAGTTACGGTCAGTGGGACACAAGTGGACTATGTTCTTCATGGTCAGTGTTGCAACACTGACTCTTGTGAGGATTCCCAAACATATGCCCCCAATCTCTTAACACAAAAAATCTGGATAAAGCCAAAAATATAGGGAGACAAACCCTTAAAAAGAGGTACAAATGTTAAATATTCCTCTTTAACATGTTGCTAGAATAATAGGTCTTGTGTTAGCATGCATTTTCTGAAGGATATGAAGTCTGAAACTCAAATGCATGTCATTAGTTAATTCAGTCCTCACTGATTTACCACAAAAATCCAGAAAAATAATTTTTTTTATTTTTGAGGAACAGACCAAAACATGAGGCAAAAATCTGCACATTCTGTGAAAATCTGAACAGCTGAGAGGTATGCTCCCACAGCTAGTGGATGGGTGGGTGGTAGTTGAAGCTGTTGGTCCTTATTAAATAATATTTTGTGCAATGGCTGCAACAAGGTGCATTCCAGTTCTAGAGGCCATGCCTAAATAGTAGTGTTTTGTAAAGGTGTGCACTAAGTTCCAGGTGGCAGCGTCTATAATGGTCTGTGTAGGAACTGCTTTGAGGAGGGCAGTGGTAGCTGTCCTGTACCTGGTGGAATGGACTTTGACATGACCCAGAAGAGGTTTTTCCATGGTGAGCAAAACAGAACCTAATGCAACTGGCTATCCATTTGGATATAGTTTGTTTTGAGACAGGTTTGTCCTCTTTACACTCTGAGAAAGCACCCAACAGTTGCTCTGCTCTATTTGAGGTTTTTCTCCTATCTAAACTGTATCTGATTTGTCTTTGTACATCCAGGGAATGAAGTCTTTGCTATGCTTTGTTCTAAGAGCTTGGAAAGAAAACTGGCAGGTGGATAGTCTAGTTAATAGAAAGTTGTGATACCACCTGAGGCAGGAAAGATGGATTAGCTCTAAGGGTTACCCCATCCCTGTGAAAAACTGTCAAAGGCTCTTTGCACACAAGGGCTTGTAGCTCAGAAATCATCCTTGCTGACGTGATGGCTATTAGTAAAATGTATCATTCGTGTCTTTTTTTTTTGTATGTTTTTGTGTTTGCATTTTTTCAGAATAATGCTAGTGGAAGATGGAGATTGCAAAGATGCAGATGGAACCAAAACTGAGAACTTCATATGAGTGGGGGTTTACACAGCTGCCTGATTTTTATGTTTTAAACTTTCTTAAATATTCAATCTTTATGATCAAAATTAAAACTTTTATTTACTTATATGTCCTAGATTTGTCAAGTGTGTATGTACACACTGTTTTATCTGGCAACCTGTTTTGCATGTAATATGGTTTTAACATTATGATATTATATTATTATTACATGAGCATTTAGTTGTTCATTGTTTCTCTAGACTTTTTTTAGTGCTGGGACTTTAATTCAGATGAGGTTCAATCATGTGACTTGTTATTCTCAATTAGTGAACTGTTTAAATGTTTTCAATGAAGGAGAGGCACTGTTTGCTTGTTTGTTCTTTCTGAAGAAGTCGGACTGTTAGCCGACGAAAAGCGTATGGTTTTAACGGCTTAAAATAAATCTGTATTTTTTCATTCACATCGAGTTGGACTTTATATTCTCAGTGGAATTGAGACTTGGGCTTTGGAGTGTTCGGTGAGTCTACACAGCGTTTCCTAGTTTTTTCTGGTTTGTCCAACTTCATATGAGTGTTTAGGACTTTGGCCCTGCATTTAAGGGTCTTCACTCAGAATTTATCACAATCAGGACAATTAGAGACAATATGCTGAGGCCTCAAACAGAAAAAACATGAGTGAAAATCTTTAGGCAGGATTTACTTCCCACACTTTAAGCATTTGTTAACCTTTTAAAACACTAAATTAGAAATGGACAATCACAAACGAGGTACTTATCTGACTGGAAGATAGAAGAAACTCTGGATAAAAACAAGCCAGTCAATGGACTGTGAGTACATTGTGTACATGGTGAAGTGCATTGAACTGTATTGCTAGAAAGAACTAAAGATGGTGCCAGCGGCTGAGCTTCTTATACCCTGATGTCCAGACATTGGTCCTCAGATATCATTCAGCTAAGGGATGATGTACAAACTCTGGAAATCAGTCCAGTCACAAGCTTCATCATGGCAAAACAAAAAACAAGAATTAGTACTGCATCATTGACTTCTAAGAATATCTAAAGATGATGAAACCTTTGGATTTCACATGAAATGGTATTCCTATTTATTTAATCAGTAAGTGGCACACTACATTGCTAAAGATATTTGTGCTATTGTGTGACAGGTCATAACTAAGATTAGAAAGTTAGACCATACAGTCTTCTGTGAACCAGTTTGCAGACTCGGTACCACAGTGTCATTTGTGCTTATTATTAGATATCATTAGGTTTCTTTCACAGGACAACAAGATTTTCCACAGTAGCTAACCAGAGATGTGACAAGGAAGGTTTATGTGAGAAAGTGGATGGCTGTAATTTGATCTAGGTAAACTTCAGTCCTAGACTAAGAATATCAATTAAATAACCCCAGGCCATTTTATTTTTCATTAATGCCTTAACAAGGTCAGATAAGGCCACTTGATCCAATCAGAAACGGAATAAAGCAAGATACTTCAGATTCTGAATCAAAAAACTATTCCCAATGAAGTCCATCCAACTTTTAATGCTGTAGTCTTCATGTTTTATTTATTAACCAGAAATACCTGACTTGCAACAAAGCCAATTTTTAGCAGACATCCACAGCAAAACACTCCAGACACATGTCTTTGTAATGTGAGAGGAAACCAGAGCAAACCCACACAAACATAGGGAGGCTACTCAAGTACTATCTCCCTTGCCCAACTTTTCCTAGAATTTATAAACTCAAACGCCCTGGTTCAACTGGTCAACACTCCCACCATAGGTGACAACATATTGGACCTGGTCAACACCAACATGAGCGACCGGTGTTCCACACCAGAGGTCAACCCCTCGCTGGTTAGATCTGACCATAAACAAATCACTTTGGATATCCATATTCCGCCCCCACCCCTGGACAAGAAAACCACTGTGAAAAACTTTTCAAAAGCAAACTTCACGTTACTTAAGACCGAGGTGGAAAGTTTCAAAGCTCCCATGCTGAAGGATAACACTGTCCAAGCTGCAAAATCCTTTACTAATGCATTCTACGGGCAGCTACAAGAATACATGGATCATGCCATCCCAAGCAAAACCAAGACTCACTTCTCCAAGAAAAGGAAACCAGTCTGGTGGACTCCTGCCATAAACAAGCTATACAGCAGAAGGAGGAAACTAGTACAGAAAAGAGTAAAATCCCAAGAAGAGAAGACATCCCTGATCAGTATCAGCAAGAAACTACGATCCCTCATAAAATCATCCAAGACGAGCTTTGAAAGAAAAATTGCCAAGGACTCCAAAGATAACCACAAGGCATTCTTTAGCTATGTCAAGAATCTAAGTGGCAATGCTCAGATCTGCTCAGAGTTAGTGCAGAATGGCACAAAATGCACTGAACCAACCGATATCGCCAACATCCTGGCAGACAGGATCAGCGCAAACTTCACCCACTTCTCACCCCCAAAAGGGCCCATAACAATACCAGAAGAATGTAGAGTCCCTGAAATCACAGACACTCAGGTTAAAACAGCCCTCTCCAAAGCCAAAAACACAGCATCAATGGGACTGGACGGTGTCCCAGGCTGCGTCCTACACGAGCTCAAAGATGAACTAACCACTCACCTAAATACACTGTTCAAACTCAGCCTCGCCAGAGGCTACATACCCATAGAGTGGCACACAGCAATGGTTATTCCACTCCGCAAAGGTGGAGCCACAACAGACCCCGGGAACTATCACCCTATAAGCCTGACTAGCTTGGTCTGCAAGGTTATGGAGCACATCATCATGGAACTCATTAACAGACACATTGTGAACCTCCAAACACTGGACCCTACCCAGTTTGGCTTTGTTAAGAGCAGATCATGCCTCCTAAACCTGGTGGACTTCTTTGAGACAGTTACCAAGGCTATAGATGAGGGAAAGGTGGTACGCACAGCCTACCTAGACCTCGCTAAGGCCTTCAACACCATTCCCCATTCTGGTATTATAGACAAGCTCACCAGGCTGAACATAAACCCCTACGTCACAAGATGGGTTGCCAACTGGCTCACAGACAGAACCCACATGGTGAGAGTTGCAGGACCTAGGTCCTACTCTAAATCAGTTACAAGTGGTGTTCCCCAGGGCTCAGTCCTAGGACCCCTCCTGTTTGGCATATACTTCTCAGAGGTACAGGCAAGCACAGGAGGATTATGGCTGACCAAGTTCGCAGACGACTGCAAACTAGCAGCTATAATTTACTCTCCTGCTGACACAGACATCCTCCAAAAGGGTCTCACTGAGATGGATACCTAGTGTCAAAATCATGGCCTCAATCTAAAATGCCAAAAAATGCATAGTCATCCCCTTTGGAAAAAACAAAGTACCCACAAACTACCACCTAGGTGGTAGTCCCCTAAATACAGAAGACATAATAAGGGATCTGGAGACCCAAGTAGATAGTAATCTCACCTTTGATAATCACATTGCGAAAGTGGTTAGACAATCCTTCTAAGTGGCCCACCTAATCACAAAAGGGTTTGCATCCAGATCAAAAGAGGTCATTGTGCCCCTATACTCATCTCTCATCAGACCCATCATAGAGTACAATGCCCCATTTGGGATGTACCTTACAAGACACCTGCAACAGCTAAAAAGACCACAGAAGTACCTCACCAAGAGGATCACTGACCTCAAACAGATGCCCTATGCAGCTCGACTGAAGAAACAACAGTTGTACTCGGTTGCATACCGCCTACTCAGAGGTGATCCCTGCCTGACATACAAGGCCATGTCCATCCCAGAATTGATGGACATGCTCCACCTAAAGAAAACCTTATCCCCTCGAGCCACATGCTCTAGGGATCTAAACCTCACCACAACAATAAATAGGATGTGCTGGAGAGATAGATTCCTATCCCAGAGACTTCCCATGCTTTGGAACAAGATCCCAGTCTACATTAGGCAGAGCTCCTCGCTAACACTCTTCAAAAGAAACCTTGATGAGTGGATGGGAAACAGAAAGTTTACCTTGGGGATCACATCAGTGGCTCTGCTGGACAGAGGCACAGGAAACTAATCTAAGGGGGTAGTGAAAGCCAAAAAATTCTGGCTAGGCTTATAAATGCCTTTGGGCAATAGCCTAGTATCAGCCTATATGCAGGTTCCACACAGAAGGCACCCCAGCTGAGAATCGAACCAGAAAACCTCTTGTTGTGAGGTGACAACTCTACCACTGCACCACTGCACCATCTGCTGGCAACAAATTCTACTTCTGAAAAGTATCAAGGACAGAAAGCAGGTTTATCTCCTTCCTGATCCCTTATCCATAATTTCAGTTTTAATTGCTAGCAAGGATATTAGGTAATAAATGACAAGAGGATTTTGGGTTTTCCATAGCGTGGGAGCACAGATATGGCAGTACTTCGCTAAAATGTAAAATAGCACTACTGGGGCTCATCATAATGTTTTATAAAATGTATTCTTCTCAAGAGCTTCAGAGTGACTGCCAGGCTAAAGAGCCAAAAATCTCAAGTAAGCCATAAGTATGTCCCATATGGACAGATGCTGTCATAAAAAAAAGTATTATCCTAACTAATTCCTACCCTACAAATCCTTAGTTACCTCCCCATACTAACATGCCCCCCCATAGAGATGCCCATGATACTCTGCATCCAAATGGTTTGAGGTTTGTGGTCAGGCTTGTAAAAGCCCTAATGGTAAATAACCAAGTAACAACCTATGAACCTATAAACAGATATGAGAGATGTCCACCTCAAAACAAGCAGGTGAATAAGTAGATTCATGTAAATAGCCATCAAAATCGTCATTATTAAAATTAGTAACTTCAGAGTCATCAAAAATGTGTGACAGTCTGCAGTATTAAGTGTTAGAAGGGACATTTAGAAAAAACAGATATAAACTAAAAGTTGAGTTATCAGAAAAATGTCTGAATTAATAATCTTAGGCTTGTACTATAATTGTTAAAACTTATGTACCAAATTATACTGTTATTGTCTTTGTCTTGACCTTTTATGTTGTTGTAATTTGTGGAGCTTTTCTCCCCGGGCCTCCACTGAAAATGGACATATATCCAGCTGGACTAGCCCGGTCAACAAATGTAAAATAAAATAAATAAAAAATTAAAATTTAGTTTTATTGACTGCATTTGCTATATCCCTAAAAAGAAGAAAAAAAGTGTATGTGGGAACCAAGGTTAGTGGACAATACAGATAAAGGAAAATGCTTCTGTAAATAGCTTATATGTTCGTATTGCCCACTGTTCAATTTAGTGTTGCTGGGAAGGAGGCAGCAGGATTAAAAAGGAAACTAGTCTTGAAAAGGGTGACAGCTCTTTACAGGACACACTCATACCCCGGGATTCATGAAGCTTGCACCAGGTGCAGGCGTATCATCGGTGTTCAAACACCAAACATGGCCGCCTAGCGATTTAGGTATGAACTGTTCCCACGTGCACTACCTGTGTACGCTACACCCGCACAATTCCTATGCTAATTACCCCATGTGCAGCAGTGTAGCATGCAAATTAAGGTATGTAGTGATTCAGGAAGTGGTGCAGGAGTAGTGTAAGCATGCAGAAATGTAAACCGTAGAAAACGGTTTACATTTTTGCAAACATAAAATCGGAGCCATGACAGCCGACCAAACACATGTATTATATTGTTAATATATGCCAATGGCTAAATATATAGCCATTGGCATAAAAAATGTACAAAATATAAAATTAACATTTAATATATATAGTTGCACTATCGCGATGTGGAAGCGCAGGGCAGCAGTGCGCAAAGGGGATCGCAAGGAATATATAAAATATAGAATAAAACCTAAATGAAACACATATCATGATTTCCCCATAATAATCAATGTCAGGCATGCTACACCATACTCATGGTGCAAGGGTTGCTAAGGGGCAGTGACAGTGTTATGCGCAGTAGCTAGGAATTAGTAGGCAATGCCATGCAAATGAGAGGAGTAACAGTGAATTGCAGATTCCCTGCTGGTGTAAGGATGCACCTCACAGCGTAACGTTATAACACCGAGGTGAGTCCTTGAGATAAATATGACATCAAGAGAGGGGTGTGTCACCATTGCTGTAAGCACATTGGAGCATTGCTAAACCGGTCTGCCCCTAGCTAGGCAAAGCTGCAGGATAGGGGTGTGTCGAATTGCCCATAGCTATGCTTAGCTGAGAGTACACAAGGTAATCGAGTTTGCATGGGAACGGAGATGAAAATGCATGTAAACCTGGTAAACGGGTATGCACGGCATGCACTGCAGCTGAAACAGGAAGGATATAAGAAAGAAATAAGGAAATTCTGCAGCAGTGAAATTGGAGTACAAATGACTAATTAACACCTAGGAGCCTACAGTCGGCCATTGACAACAGCTAACAAAGCTGCAAGCAGCTACCTGCAGACCAGGGAAGGGAAGGGGCTGTACTGCAAAGAAAACAGCAAAGTGTCAAAGCAGAACATAGCTGATATGCAGTATATCAGTTACAAGGCACATTTCACCATGACTGGGTAGGGAAAGTACAAAACAAGAAAGACGGCAGGTGGATGCATGCCTGATAATGGAAGGGGATCCAGGTCTAAAAGTGAATTAAAGGGCAACAGATTAATCAAGGCAGGCAAGTAGATCTCCACACTAAAGGCCCCACACTTGCAGTACTCATTCCAAAACCCATAATTAAGACACACAGCAGCTGGAATAGCTCATACACACCCACTTACATCAGCAGCATCCATAGCACAATACTATAAAGTGTGAAAGCACCTCACACACATTTGTGTATTCCCATACACTCTGCATCAGTGGTGAATACAGATGGGGAACTTTTATTATGTACATGTTAGGGGCTGCCATAGCTTTGATCCACCAGCATGTGTTGGAGACTGAAGGTGGTATGCAGGATGATGCACATGACCACCGCAGGCACCAGAGGAGGAGGAGAGTGTTCAGACCCAGGGTAACCTACCAGGGGCTACATGATCTTGAGATAGTAGAGCATTACAGGGTGGACAGGGACACCCTACAGCAACTTGTGGAGCTGTGCCAGCCACACCTCAGAGCCAGAACAAACAGAGGGGAACCCATCCCAGTGGATACGACGGTATGTGTAAGCATGAGAATACTAGCCACAGGTGCCTTTCAAAGGCCAACTGGGGATATCATGGGGATCTCACAGGCATCAGCATCCAGGGTACTACACTAGTTCCTGGATGCCATGTTACCACATGCCAATGAGCACATATACTTCCCCTGAATGCAGGAGGAGTTGGCCAGCAATATGCGTCTCTTCCACCATGTGGCAGAATACCCGGAGGTACTGGGTGCAATAGACTGCACACACATACACATCAAGTCACCACCCAGTGAGCAGGGTAGGCACTACATGAACCACAAGGGATACCCCTCCATCAACTGCCAGGTCATGTGCTATGCCCAGGGCATTATCATGGATGTGTGTGCTGGTAGCCCTGGAAGCTATCACAACTCCCACATCTGGCATGCCTCACAGCTGTATCGGTTATTTGCCAGGGGGGACATCCCAAATGGCCACCTGGTGGGAGATGCTGGCTATGCACTGGAACCGTGGATGATGACTCCCATCAGAAATGCACATACACCCATGTAGGAACACCATAATGAGGCACACGCACAAACCAGAATCATCATAGACCGTGTGCTTGGGATGCTGAAATCATGGTTCCGTTGCTTGGACATATCTGGTGGAGCCTTGCAGTAGTCTCCAGACACATGTGCCCACATCTTCATAGTGTGTACCATGCTACACAATATGGTCCTGCGGAAACAGCTGCAGCAGGGACAGAATGGTGAAGGCCCTCACAGCCCACCACCATTGCCAAGGGCCCCACAGACACAGAGGTACTCAGACCAGGAACACCCTGAGGCAGTCCCAGTAGGCAGACGGAAGCATGCCCAGTATGCCCATGCCTTGGCAAAGAGGGAACGTATAGCACACACACTGACAGTGTAGGCACCTAGGGACTGACATCTTTCTCCACCTGCACACACAGTAAAAATGGATGGCACACACACAAGACTACCTGTAAATTGTCATGTATAGGCAGTATACTGTGTGCATCCAACAATGGCAGCCCTCAACTATTGCACACACAACAGTCATTGGCACAAGGTAAGTCAACACCTGAACAGTAAATTAAGCTATCAGCATATGCAGATACTGTATGTATAGATTCATAGGTAGGTACTTGGCCAACTGCCAGAGGCCATTCATAAGGCCAGCCAAAATGTGTCAGCTTTTGCCACCCCATTGATTCATTAACTGTCCCTCTGTGGAGCAGAGCCAATGGCGGGATCCCTGGGGTGCATCTACTGTTCCCCATTTACCCTTCAAGGTTTCTCTTGCAGAGTGTTAGTGAGGGGCTCTGTATAATGTAGTTAGGGATGTTGTTCCAAAGTATGGGGAGTGTCTGTGACAGGAAGTTGTCCCTCCAGCATCTTCCAGTTATTGTTGTGGCAATGTCAGCTAACTAGAGTGTGTGGCTCACTGTGACATGGATTCCCATAGGTGGAGCATATCCATCAAGCCTGTGTTCGACAGGGCTGTGTTGGCCAGCAGATATCATCTCTGGGTAAACGAGATTCCACTGAGTAAAGCAGGAGTTTATTCAGTCTGGCTGCATAGGCCATATGTTGGAGGCCAGTATTCCCCTTGGTGAGGTACATTTGTAGACCCCCCAGCTGTTGGACGTGTCCTCTGTGGTACATCCCACATGGGTTATTATACCATATGATGGTACTGATGAGTGATGAGTAAAGGGGCATTATAACCCCAGTATGTCTAGATGGGAATCCTTTAGTAATCATATGGCCTGCATAGAAGGATGTCCTAACTGCTGTGGAGATATGATTGTCAAAGGGGAGATCACTATCTACCTTAGTCCCCAGATACCCCATTACCTCATCTGTATTAAAGTGGCTGCCACTCATGTGTTAATATGTGAATGCCAATTCCACAATGGAATGACCTTGCAGTTAGTGGTATGTGGCTGGAGGCCATGTCGTTGGCACCCTGTGATGTTCTCCGTGAGGCCCCTTGAGGGATGTTCGTGTCAGCTGGAATATCAATCATGGCTCCCAGTTTGCAGTCATTGCCAAACATGGTCTGCCGTAGTCACCTGTGTTTGCCTGTACATCTGAGATGTATATGTGAAACAGTAGGGCTCCCAGGACTGAGTCCTGTGGGACACCATTCATGACTGTTCAAGAATTAGACCTGGAGACCGCTAGTCGTACCATGTGGGTTCTGTGTGTAAGCCCATTGGCAACCCAACCTGTGATGTATGGGTGAATGTACAGACTGATGTGTTTATCAATAATACCTGAGTGGGGCATGGTGTCAAAAGCCTTGGTGAGGTCCAGGTAGCATGTGTGAACCACCTCCCCCATCATCTAACGTCTTTGTGACTGTATGTAAGACATCAAACAGGTTCAGTAGGCATGAACTGCACTCAACCAAGCTGACCTGGGTTGGGTCACATGTTCGGAGGTTACCAATGTCATTGTTAATGATTGCCATGAGGAAGCGAACCATACCATTACAGACCAGGCTAGTCAGGCTTATGGGGTGGTAGTTACCATGGTCAGTTGTGATTCCACCTTCATGGAGTGGAATAACCACTGCCATGCACCATTGCATGGGCATGTAGCCTGTGGAGAGGCTGAGGTAGGAATGCTTAATTAGGTGGGGGACAGGTTATCTTGTACAGTTTGCAAGATGCTGTCTGGGTCAACATCTGCCTCCATTGACACTGTGTTCTGCTGTTGGAGAGGGCCATTTCCACCTGTGTGTCTCTGATGGATGGGATACTGTACCTTTCGGGTAGTGTTGTGGGCTCTTTAGGGGGTGAAGTATGCACCGAATGTATCTGCAAGGATGTTGGCGATATCAGTACGGTCAGCATATTTTGTGCTATATTTCACCGGCACAGTGCAAATCTGTGTGTCACCATGTAGATCCTTGACATAGCCAAAGAAGACTTTGTGGTTATATTTTGAATCCTTGCATATTCTCCTGCTGATGTTAGTCTTGGGTGATGTCATGAGGGACCTACGTATCATACTAATAGTGGTCACAGATGTCTGCCCTTCGTGAGATTTGCTGTGTGTCTGGAACACTGTTTATTGCAGAGGTCCACCAGACCGGTGTCCTTTTCTAGGAGGAGTGAGTCTTGGTTTACCAGTGATGGCACAATCCATGCATCCATGTAGATGCTTATAGACTGCATTTGTAAATCTGTCTGTATATTGAGCAGTGTTTCCCCTTAGCGTGAGGGCTGTGAAACCCCAACCCCTGTCACTAGAAGTGTAAATTTAGCAGTAGGAAAGGTATACACTGTGGTATCCGTGGGTGGAGGAGATGCTGGGGTGTGGAAACAGTGAATAGTTCATGGTCAGACCTAACTAGTGACTGGTTAACCTCTGCTGTGGTGCACCTGTTGCCCATGTTGGTGATGACCACATCTAGTAATTTCCATCTCATGTTAGGGAAGTTACCACCTGATACAGGGCATATGAGGTGATACATTCCAGGAAGCGCTGGGCCTGGAAGTGAGTACCAGAGTACCAGAGTACATTTCCCAGTTAATGGTATGGTAGTTGACATCGATCAATGCCAGGGTGTGCATTAGGATTGTCATATTATCCACTGTCTTCAGGTAGGTGGAGTGGAGGTCCTGGGTCATGGAGGGTGATCCGTACCAGGCCACATTCCACATTGCAGTTGTGGCTGATGTTAGCTGCACATGGATGATCTTATATGTATCATGCTGCCCCACTAACCTGGAAGTGTAGGTATCCAGCCCCTCCATGTCTGTCAGTCCATGTTCTGTGGCTGAAATGTGTGGTATGGGTTGTAGTCTGGTAGTGCTGGTGTGCTCCCAGGAGCCTTAAGACAGATGTCAGTTACTGTACAGATGTTGATGCTGTCCATCCTGAGGAGTGTTGTGAGTGCATGTATGTTGTGATCACAAACCCTGGTGTTGAGTAGCATACTCCTCATTGAATCTGATATTGTGCTGTTTATGGAGCTGGTATTCACCTTCAAGACTCTCCTAAATAAGGCACCATGGGGGCGCCAATAGCCTTGACCAGTATTCCAAAGCCTAAGGCTGACACATAGGTTGCTATGGTATCATTGCATGCATGTTCCCCATCTGTGCTTGTTTTTCATCTCCCCTGTAGGTGACCTACAGGTAAGCAACAGAAAGCCTTAAACTTATACAAGTCTTCTAGCTTCCAAGATAGGCTTTTGGAGTGACTAAGTATCAGTGTTCTGTATGTTCTTGCTGTACTCAACTGTTTCCTGACTACATGGTGAGTTCTCAATGTATATTGTGATCTGAAGGTCTGTTTATTCACATATTATGGCTGTGATGGCCTGCATGTTAGAGGTTCACAGATAGCCTACTACCTATCTGCCCAAGGGCAATTAGAAGCATAGCTACAATGTGTTGGCCTTTCCCGCACCATTGATGAAGTAACTGAGCCTCTGTCAAGCATAGCCAGTGAAGCAATTCCAGGCAGAGTTGCTGGAAGCTGTTGAAGACTGGGGTTGTGGAGGGTGATAGGAGCACTTAGTGATCTAAAGAGGGCATGTTAATGTGGCAATTCAACACCATTCAATTCCCCCAACAGGTCTTGCAGGTATCAAACTGGACAGGCTCCCCCACCCCCTGGCTGTATGGTTCTGGAACACATGATCCCAGGGGAGTATAGTCTGTTACCCATTCACACAACAAGGTTTCCCTTGAAGTGTGTCAGTGAGGGGCTATGCCTAATGTAGTTAGGATTGTAATGTATTGTCTCGCAGTGCATTTGTTATATGTTGTTATTTCAAGAGTATGTGAAGTTCAGTGAGTTTGGGGGCCTCCACCCTTTGCTTAGCCTAGCTTACACATAGAAATTATCTAAATAGGAAATAGGTGGAAGCAATGTTAATGTCAACAGTGTAATGGTTACAGCATCTGCATAGTATCTGTGCATTCGAGGTTACAATCCCGATAAAGGCAGGGATGTTTATCATGTGCAAAAGTATACCTTAACCACAGCTTGCATATATAGGTAGTAATCATCTGTATAATAAACATTCGAAACACCCATATAAACCCATGTGTGCTGGAGAGTACAGTCAACAGAGAATGTAATGTTATGTCAGCACATAGTGAGATGTTACGTCACTGACATGTATATATCCGGAGTAGTTAGCGGATGTGGCCGTGTTTGCACGCACAGGTTATACATTACAAAGTTTGTTTAACTGTGTTTAACCGCTGCTATAATGTCACGCTGCTTACAACTGCTTAAATGAGCCTTATTCTGCAGTAAAAGACATTTGTAAA